>NC_142812.1:4633412-4720676 GCF_049724085.1 Artemia sp. Qi Xiang Cuo | reverse complement strand
CTATTCCTGGAGAATCGTTTCTAGGTGAAAATTTTTAAAGTCTGACAGATGATGTCATTGGTTGATTGATCTGTCAAGAAAGGGGAATTAATTTGTTGTTTTTAAGAGGAATTATTGATTCACGATAGGGGAATTGAGGTCGACAGCACAGGTGTTCCAAATTTCTGGAAACTCGTCACATTCGCTGAGAGTGTGCACTTACAACAACATCAACATTGACCTTGACAGTCGCTTACAGCGTGCACTTACAACAACAACAACACCTTTTTATATTTTTTTAAATGACACAGATTGATTACTCAATAAAGTTATAATAAATCAAGGTCCCAGCGAGACTATCGGACAATATGAGGAACATACACACAGTGGGTCGTACCGGACTATAAAATAGTCTTCTACTGTCGATAACCTTTGGTCTGGTGAGTTTGGTCACGGAGCGGATCTACCATCCACCGTAAGTAAAATGACTAATTCTTTTTGTGACCAGTGTGATGTCAACTATTTGGGGGAACGTTTTCTGAGTTACAAAATAATCCTTTAGATAAATAAAGTATAATTAATAATTTAGTTGTACTTAGAAATAGGAATTATAATGATCGTAAATCGGTTCTTGAAAGTAAATATGTTTCTCAATTAAATGGTTCTACCTCTTCTAAACACGATGGTATTTTCTCTGTGCTTCACCTGAAAAGTAAGGGACTTCGCTCCTCTTTTGATGAGCTGAAAAGTATCGTCAGTGGTGGACCTCCGGATGTTATTACCACCATTACCACCCAGAAAAAAAACCCAATAGGCCCAGCAAAATCCCGTCCCTCTTAACACGCCAGTTAGCACCTACCACGTTGAACCTCCTGAAAATACCTCCGTCTGCTGTACCTCCCTGCGGTTCCCGACTCCGACACAGGCGTTTAATCACTCGTGCCCACCCTCCCAGGGTGACTCTTGTCTTATACCTTGTGCATTTAATAATTGTGGTTCTCAATATCCAAGTTTAGCCCCCGTCAAGAAGTCCACTCGAACCGCCGACCGAATCTATGATATAAAAATAGTAAAGAGTACAAACTGTACCGTCACAAGTCGCTTTATATTACCCACAATTTTGTTGAGAAACGCTGAAAGCCATAAATTTGAAAAAATCAAATAATTAGACACCTTTATAAAATAGATATTTTATATTTAATATATATTACTGAAGTTCTATCTAAAAATTTGCACATGTTTTGATTAAAAATTTTTCTCAATTTATTAAACTGAGACCTGAAAACCACCCTCTGGGTAAGAAAGGTGGCGGAATTCTGTTCTTTATCCGTAATGATTTATATCCAAGTGAAATCCCAATTCCGTGTCTGAATCCCTTTGATGAAGTTATGTGGGTGTGTGTTCGACCTAAAGTCTTGCCGCGTCCTTTTAATTTAATTGTCCTTTGTTGTTTTTATTACTCCAAAAATCAGAGATCCGCTGACAAAATAAATTTTATTGAAAAATTACATGCAAGTGCTGACTTTGTACTATCTAAATACCTAAATGCAGGAATTTTCCTGATGGGTGACGCAAACGATATAAGACTAGATTCTACATGTAACGCTTTTAATTTAAAACAGGTCGTTAATGTCCCTACTACAAAAGGCAATACTACTCTTGATTTAATTTGCACTAATCTTTCGAAGTTTTACATCTGTCTTTTGCAAAGTATTTCTTGGTGTTGAGGTACTTCAACTTGTAAAATGGGTTTAGGAGGGACATTAAGAAAGTAACTTGCTCTGAAATGGTAGTTGAAAAGTATTTCTTGTTGATGAGATAACCTAAAAGCGGTTATGTAAATTTGTGTGTGAAAGAGATACGTGCTCCAAGTTGCAATATGTGCTTTGGAAGGTATTAAGATTGTAAATTGCTCTGATATTTTCATTTATAGGTATTTCTTGGTGATGAGATATCTAGACAGAGGTTTGAGTAATTTGATTGCGAAAAAAATATTTGCTCCAAGTTTGAATATCTTTTTTTGATGATCATTAAGATTGGAACTTTCTCTAAAATCGTCTTTTAAAACTATTTCTTTGTTTAGAGGTATCAAAAAAGATGTAAAGTATATTTGTAGGTGAAAAATATAAGTACTTAAAGTTTGAAAATGGGTTTAAGAGGTACATTAAGAAAGTAACTTGCTTGTCCTAGTTGATTACGTCATTGTATCCTCAAAAATGAACTCCCGTCCTGACCTTCTGATAGGGTTCTACCGATTATGTAAAAAATTTCTCAGAAATCCTTTTGTCTTAGTTGATTACGTCAAGCTATTCCCATAAATGGTTTCTCGTCATGACCTTTTGATAGGGTTCTACCGATTATGTAATCAATTTCTCAAAAATCTTTTTAGCTTAGTTAATTACGTCATTCTATGCCCATAAATGGATTCCCGTCACGAGCTCCTTATAGTGTTCTACCGATTATGTAGTCAATTTCTCGGGAATTCTCTCCCTTCGATTACGGAATCAATATATCTCTTCCCCACCTTCCCCTTAGAAACAACAAATTAATTCGCCTTTCTTGTATCAACAATTCCCTTTAGAAACAACAATTAATTCCCCTTTCGTGAATCTATAATTCCCCTTAGAAACAACAAATTAATTCCCTTTTCTTGAATCAATAATTCCCCTTAGAAACAACAAATTAATTCCCCTTTCATGACATATCAATCAATCTTGAAATCACCTGTCAGACATTATTAAACTTCGCCTGGAAACAATTTGATTAATGATTGACAGTACCTGTCAGACATTATTAAACTTTGCCCGGAAACAATTTGATTATTGACTGACTTTAGGTCACAGACATAAATTGCTGTTGACATTTATTAATGTTAGAAAATTCATGTTTTTCCATTTTCACTGACAAAAACCGTAAAACATCCATAAATTGCTGTACTCGTCGTTGTTTTTCAAATTCTCACTGACAAAAACCATAAAACAGACATAAATTGCTGTTGACATCCATCAAAGTGAGAAAGTTCCTGTTTTTTCAAATTCTCACATACAAAAACCATAAAACAGACATGAATTACTGTTGACATCCATGAAAAACATCAAATAAATTGACCAACACACATAACCGTCCAAGAAAACATCCATCAAAGTGAGAAAATTCCTGTTTTTTCAAGTGAGAAAGTTCCTTTTTTTTAATTCTCACTTAAAAAAACCATAAAACATACATGAACTGCTTTTGACATCCATGAAAAAACATCAAATAAATTGACCAACACACATAACCGTCCAATAAAACCTCCATCAAAGTGAGAAAATTCCTGTTTTTTCAAGTGAGAAAAATTCTGTTTTTTCATTCTCAGTGAGGAAACTATAAATCACGTGTTCTCCCTAGGGACTCTATGCCCATATTTGGTGCCCCCGTGGGAGTTATAGGGTCATCTCTACTTATATATATATATATATATATATATATATATATATATATATATATATATATATATATATATATATATATATATATATATATATATATATATATATATATATATATATATATATATATATATACTTTTTTTTATTCAATTTTTCATAGCTCTTTTTTTAGATAGTGCTGGGAAATCCAGGAAGATGTCTGATTCGGTTGTTGATGTCCGAGACACATATATATATATATATATATATATATATATATATATATATATATATATATATATATATATAACTTGTATCGCTACACCTTCTATGGTGAACCAGACAAACACATTAAACTAATTAGAGCTAAGTACAATAATAACCTTGCTGCGTCTAGGTTGGAAATTATTAAATCAGGAGCTGAGCAGGGTTGTGTTATATCACCATTTATACGGACCATTATGATTGACTTTGTCCAAAGGAGTACATCAAAGATGTGAGAGCAGGGAATTGAATGGGGAATTAAGTCCCCTAACTTAAATAATGATAATGATTTAATAATCCTAGATGAAAATCATTGCAAAAGATCACCCTTTTCGCCAATCTCTCTTGGGGAAAATGGACAGCAGGTAGTGCATGGGAGAGGAGGCCGTACATAAAGATTCAAGAGACCTGGGAACCTCTAGGGAGGTTATAAAAAGGGAGGCTTTGAACGGATTGGGATGGAGCTGGAGCGTGCGCGGCTTTGTTGGACTCTGGTGGCTTAATGCTGCGGTTAGCTGTTAGCAGTTCTTCAAAAACAGACAAATTGCCAGCCGAGCACGTTTAATTACCCTTCAGCGTTCAATCAGGTTTCCAAAAAAGCTCAAACCCTTTTTATATCTAAAATACCCAATATTCATCTATGATTATCCAAGAAATAATACAAATTTATTTTCCCGATCTAAGTCTACTACCTTTTATTCCTACTTCACCATTAGGGATTGGTGTTACATTACGAGTCACTGGGTCTCTTCCTCACTCCTGAATAACCTCCAACGGTCATTTCCGACTTGCTTCTATAGAGGCTGTTCTTCTTTTTTTCCAGTTACACTTCTTCACATTGCGATGAGGCTTTTAGCAACTAAAAAAGTACATAATTTATGCTAATTAAATAGTATCCTACTTCATCTACTAAACCCAGACACAGTCCTGCCAAAGTAACTTCCCACCCTTTTTCCCTTTTCCAGCACCAACTTGCCTTCTGATCTTCTCTCTTCCCCCTATTAAGATCCATCCCTATTCGAAATACATCTACCCTACCAATCCCGGACACCCTCAAGGAGGGCAAGGGGAACCATGCCTTCCCTGGAAATTGGGACTATAAGGTATTTATGAGGAAACCAAAGGATGGAGGGCCCAAACTCATGATATTGCTGAATAAAACTGAACTCTAGGAGTTTTTGTTGGAGTATTGTCTTTTGTAATGACTTCTTTTTTATTTTCATACATTTATTTTGAATTTATTACTGTATACTTTACCTTTTCATTACCAAAAAAAAATATTATTATTATACTCTATAATAAACTTTTTCGGTACTCAAGTACTAAACGGACTCTTTTATATAGTGCTAGTTTGGTTAATGCTAATGGAATAAAATAAAATAGTATGAACATATAATAGTTTAGAAACATATTTGGGCTATATATTTGCACATTAGGGGTTGGGGGGCGAAGCATACCATATATTAAATACGTATCCTAACCTAAATACATCCCCCCCCCTAAACCCCCCAAAAAAATAATTTAAATACAGTTCTTGCCTTTGTTTATATCCCAGAGGGCAGCGTAAACCTGTTTTTCATCCCATGTCTCGGTCTATTTCGTGACTGGTTAGCATTGCCGTATATAAAAGAGTCTGTTTAGTGTTAGAGTACCACTTTTTTATGCTACTTTACTACTATGCTACTATACAACTTATAGTACTACTTTATACTTTACCTTTTCATTACAAAAAAAATATTATTATTATACTTTATAATAAACTTTTTCATTACCTTTATTTCAAGCAACAAAAGTACGAAAAACAATAGGGAAATCTTTTTGCAAGACAGTGGAGATAATTTGAATGAATATTTAGGCCCTATGTCCAAGGACTGTCCTCAGCAAGACAAAAATATATGAAAGAAAAAGACTCACAACAACATGCGATCAATAAAACCAAAAAAAAAAATTTTTCAAAGCAGTCCTAGCATCCTTACTTCAGCGAAGTTCAACCAGGAAATATTCATTCAAATTATCTCCACTGTCTTGCAAAAAGATTTCCCTATTGTTCTTCGTGCTTTTGTTGTTTGTTATGGAAAGGCAGTTTGGTCTTCGTCGCTATTTTCTTTATTTCAAGCTTTTTTTCCCTATTTTCATTACCATTAAAAAAAAAGTTCTCTGTATCTTGCTACCTGGCAAAAAAGCAGGCATCTAAGGTTGAAACATTAACCGTTTTCCTGCGTTAGAAAAAGCATCGCGTTCAGATGACCATTTCATAAAGTGTAATTAGAATGAAAAAAAGTTTTATCAACTAAATGTAAGCAGAAACCTTAAAACTTAAAAAGAAACTGAAATTATACATTATTGAGGAGGGCTTTATCCTCCTCAAATCCTCGCTCTTAAAGCAAAAGTTTGTTAGTTTTTCTTAAGGTTCTTTTTCATATTAAATGTCCCTTGTGCTTCAGCAAACTTTCTTGAAGAATTCTGACGAGAAGTTGAACTTTTAGAGTAAACAGCGAGCAGGTAAAGAGGGGAAAGCCCTTCTTGTATGAGGTATATTTTCCTGTCGGTGTTCAGATTTGAAGTTGCTTTTCCGTTCCTGTTTTTGAACTTTTTTGATTACTTGTTGAATTAAAGAACTGTATATTGATTGGTAGCACCCCTTTCTACTTTTTCAGTTTTAGTGTTTAAAAATTAAAATGTTGGATTGCAATAAATATTTTGTACAGAATTTGAATATAATCATAGTTTTGTTCAACAGTATTTTTGCTAGAGAATTTTGTGGGGACGAAGAGTATTGTTATTCATTGTAGCCTATATTGTAGCCATTGTAGCCTGTAAATTAGAACATTGTAGCCTTAGACATTCAAAAATAAATATAATGAAATTTTAAATTGCAAAAAATAAAGTTCTTACTAGCCTATAGTCCCCCCCCCCAAAGAAAAAAATCAATAGTGAGGCACGTGATGGCTTACCTCGCCTTTTTTCCCTCTGTGCCAGAAGGATTATGAGAGCAATATCTTAACCTCCACAGGTAAATATTGTAGCATTGGGAGGGGTACTATTAATCACCACCACCACCACCACCATACGGAACTGATAAAGGCGTGCACTACACTTTTTCCAGTGGATCAAGAGTGATCAAACACCAGTTCCGAGATACCACGACAACCCCCTTCACAAAATTCATTCTATATTCATAGGGAGTCTCAATGTAGGATCTTTGCAATTAAAACAGACCCTCTAATGTATCTATCCCCCCCACACGTATAAACTGACGCATCACCCAGCTTTAGTTTAGCTGATGTGCACTTATAAATCCTTGTGTATACTTTAATGAAATATAAAACAAATCAGTTTCTTATTTTTTTAACTAAAAAAAAATCATTAACATTTTTCTTCAATAAGAAGTAAGATATCACGCCGTGCCTCAATTATTCTGGCTCATTTTAAATGAAATGAGATGAGAGATAAATTCCAACACCCCCCTGTTCTTTTCCATATTTATCTGAAGGCTCTTGCAGAGTTTACAGTTTAGGAGAGATACCTCACTTTAGGGCTTTTCAGAATCATTGAAATGTATTGGTCTAGCTATTGTTGAAAATAAAGGCTTAAGAAATTGCATAAAGACAAGTCTACACCTGTTTTAATCTTAGGAAACAATAATTTTTTCTGTAATTTTGGTTTAAGTCTGATTTTGTTTTACTCTGTGTTTTGAGCATAATCGATAAACACATAATCATATATAATTATTTAATATATCAGAGACTAAGTGGATTGATAAATTCTGCAGGAAAATTTTACTGAGTTCTGTTTCATTTTACATGTCAAATTAGTTAGTCTTTTTATTTGGAATTTGGCTTCCAAATGCGTTAAAAGAAAATTATTACGGAGACAATGTATACCAAAATATTTTCTCATAGCCCCATCTACAGCTTTATTCTTTTGCCCCCCTCCTCCCTGGAAAATTTTTCGTGGGCACCCATACTGTCAATGTGACTGAGGCTGCAGAGGACGTACATTTGCAAATTATCATGTAATGAATATTAATTGTTCTACCTTACCGTCAATTGAAAATTAGTTTCATCTTACCGATCGGGTTTCTCCAACACCTCTTTTACCACAGTTCCTTTGAGCTAGTTAACACAGTAATAATGATGCTTTTACTGAGTGTTGATTCCTCCACTGCAGCCTTTTTTTCTCAGCATACAAAAGCCATTTAAGGTATGTGTCTCAAACTACTTTAAATCATTGTTAAAAACACTGACTGTACAAATATTCACCAGCTAACTGAACGTGATTTATGATTTGAATCTCAACTAAGTGATGATCTATCTGTGTCCGAAAAATTGATGCTATATAACTTAATATATAACAAAGATGGGTCCTCTCGTACTCAACTGTCTATTGTATCGAATGACACGTAAACGATTCACGAAAGACACTAAGACTCCTGATAAAACACAGGTCTACACGGCCGGCTGGGATATAAAAAAAGTCAAACCCGGCGTTAAATTGGGGTGGCTTGGGGTTGAGGAGTGGGAGATACCTCCCCCTCCTAAACCATGGAATATATCGTATATAATACATGGTATGCTTTGCCCCCCCCTCTAATGTGCAAATATGTAGCCCAAATTTGTTTCTAAATTATTACATACTCATCCTATTTTATTTCATTAGCATTAACCAAACTAGCACTATATAAAATAGTCCGTTTAGTACTAGAGTACCCAAAGATGTTATAACAAAGGAATACTATATCATAAACTGTGTCCTCAAGGTCACGCTCTTAATATGCAACTTACAACCCTCTTAAAAAGTTCTGACCCTCTTACTTTTTGTTTGCATTAGAATTATTTTATTCAAATCATTTTCAATATTTTTCTTTACTGTGGTCCTATGATTATTCTATTCTAGATTGAAGCTATAATTGCAACAATGAATATAAGGATTAGGTAGGTAAGAGTTCTACATCAAAGGGAGCTTGTGAATTTATAAGTCAATTAGAAGCAAGCTGAGATTTTGTGCCGAAAGTTCGTTAATACAATCTTCAGTCTCCCAAGCAGTCTTCAGGACGCTAGAGGTCACTAACAAACTAGAATGACTCCTTGGTTGTAGTATTCACGTGACCCAATCTTGCAAAAAGAACTTTTAGTGGCTTGAGAGCGGTTATAGTGACTTTTGGGGACATTCTGCTATTTTAGGGACTTTAGGGTCGAAGTGGATTACTACTACTGCTACTAACAACACAACACAGCATATAGCCGCCTGAGGCTAACACAGCTAAGCACGCTCCTCCTCCATCCAAATCTATTCAAAGTCTTCCTTTTTACACCCTCTTGGGATAATACATAGATTAGATTTTTATGCTGAACAAAATGGCTATCTCAAAATTTTGATCAGGTGACTTCGGGGGAGAAATGAGTGGGGGAGGGAGCCTAGTTGTCCTCCAATTTTTGAGTCATTTAAAAAGGGCACTAGAACTTCTAATTTTCATTTGAATGAGGCCTCTCACGATATTCTAGGACCACTGGATCGATACGATCACCCCTGGGAAAAAAAAACAAACACGAATCCGTGATCTTTCTTCTGGCAAAAAAATTACAAAATTCCACATTTTTGCAGATAGGAGCTTGAAACCTCTCCAGTAGGGTTTTCTGATACGCTGAATCTGATGGTGTGATTTTCATTAAGACTATATCACTTTTAGGGGGTGTTTCCCCCTTTTTCGAAAATCAGGCAAATTTTTTCATGCTTGTAACTTTTGATGGGTAAGACTTAACTTGATGAAATTTGTATATTTGAAATCAGCATAAAAACCCAATTCTTTTGATGTATCTACTGGTATCAAAATTCCATTTTTTAGTTTTGGTTACTATTGAGCCAGGTCGCTCCTTACTTACAGTTCATCACCACGAACTGTTTGATACGTTCGAAATTCACCTGAGGAAATGATAAAAAATTAACCAGTGTTGCAGAGTTGTTTATTATTTACGTTGACGCCTCCGAAAACAACGCTGCGGCTGAAAAGCTGAATGAATGGATTCGCGAGTTTGGAGATTTGCACAAAGAAGAGGAAAAAATAATAGCCTTAAATAGTGATTAATAAGAGTTAACTAGTCATTAATTAGTGTTAACTAGCTATTAATTAGTGTTAACTAGTGATTCTTAACTAGTGTTAACTAGTTCACAACAACAGATTTAAAAATTGTTTATTTGATTTCATTATCGATATGAGTCTTTTCCCTATATTACGTACTGATAAAATGGTTAATTCTGCGTTGCTTACTGCCTCATCATTCACCGGGGTATTTGAAAATTCCGTGACAAAATGTAAATGTATTGCATACAATTATTTGTCTACATTCCAGAGGTTTTATCAGAAGGCAAACCCATCCAAGACGGATATGTTGGAAGGTGAGATTGCGATGAGATTGGGATGGACGGTTTTAAAACATCTACATGAGCAATATGGAACTATGAGTACAACCAAGTTAGCAACTGAACGGTTAGCGGTTAAGTGGTTTAGAGAATTTATATATGATCTTTACAATAATGTAGACAATGTAGAGTATGAGCCAGAAGTTGATTTTAAGGAAAAGTTCGAATCTTATTTTGCTACAGAAAATAGGGGAACACGGGGTGGAACGGGGTAAGGGTCAGAACGGGGTAGGCGATTTTTAGATGACAAGAAAGGTGCTGCGCCAAGCGGCAATAGCTACAACTACTCCAGCTCGGTACAGCTGAACTGTGGCATCCATGTTGGTTTAGGCTTTCGTTTGATGAGAGAATCAGGTGTCGTCTAGCTATTTGCTGTTGGATTGCAACTTTTATTAATTTTGTAGTCAAGGTAAGGCTAATACGCTTCTTTGCGTTGCATCTGTAGCTAGTAATACTTGTAATACGTTCAATGGGCCTTGTTTTATTCACCTTTTTGTTTCTTTACTTGAAGTTTTTGCATAGCCATAACCTCCAAATAATAAGGCGTGTTCCTGGGGCGGACCGGGTGAGGCGGAATGGAGAAGTACCCCATTCCGCCCGGTACTATTTTAATCTGACCAGTCGTTAAAATTGGGTCAGTAACTTTTCTTAATTGATTTTCAGATGGTCCGTGTGTATAAGAAAAAGACAAACAGACAATCCTGGTCTACTGAGGCGATGAACAATGTTGTTTAATCGGTTATTTCTGGTCGATGTGGCTGCCTGAATGCTTCTAATGAGTTTGACGTTCCCCAGACTACTCTTGAAAGATACGGGAAAAAAAAATCCTGAGTAACTGATTGATAAAACTGCTGGGAAATTTCAAACCGTTTTAACCCAAGAACAGGAACTTGAGCTTGTGACTTACTTAAAACTATAAAGGCGCGGTTATTTGGTCTGACGATGAAGGACTTACGTACCTTAGCTTACTAATTAGCTCAAATAAATGGCATAGCTCATAGATTTCAAAATGAAATAGCTGGTCAAGACTGGACCAACGGATTTTTTAAGAGAAATCCTACTCTGTCTATTAGTAAGCCAGAGTCAACATCTGGTGCAAGAGCTATGGGACTTCTGTGGATAGTTTTTTTTCGCTACTCACTCAATTGGTAGATAAGCACAAACTTACAGCGTCACAGATATTTAATTGTGATGAAACTGGTGTGTCAGTGAACCCTAAGAACCATTAAAAAGTCATTGCTTGTAAGGGTAAACGACAAGTTGGTGCAATAACTTCTGGAGAAAGGGGGGGATACCGTGACTTGCCTTATTTGCATGTCTCCAAGTGGATCATACATGCCCCCGATGTTAGTTTTTCCGAGGAAGAAAATGCAGAAGGAGTTTGGGCTGGGACTACCTCCAGGGAGTTGGGCTGAGGTTCACAGCACTGGATGGATGACCGCTTAGCTATTCTTAGTATGGTTTAAAATTTAATCTTAGTATGGTTTAAAAGGACTTTTCGATTCTTCTCATAATAGACGGACATTCCACCCACACCAAGAGCCTAGAGGTCATAGACTACGCAAGAGATAATGGGGTTTCGTTGCTTTGTTTACCCCCGCATTGTTCTCACAAGTTACAACCGCTTGATGTGTCTTTCATGAAGTCTTTGAGCCTCCACTATGATGAAGAGCGTCGAAAGTGGCTCCTTTACAACCCAGGGACTTTCTTGACGCTGTTTTAAATTTCAACGCTCTTCGGATCAGCGTTTATCCAAAGCACCTCTATGAATACTGCAATTAAGGGGTTTAAAGCAGGAGGAATTTGACCACTTAACCCAGCCATATTCTCTGATTCAGATTTCCTACCAGCTGAAACTGCTGACATCAAACAAGCTGAACCTTCAACCCAAAAACTGATTGAGGAACCTCTACCAACAGAGAAAGAACAAGTGGGAAAATCTTTGTCTGGCTCATCTGTTGATAAAGGAAATCCCCTCACTTGTAGTGAAAGGGGTGAAGATATTACAGTTTCTAGCCCTTCCGTTAGTGTTAATGGTACCCCAGCTAAAAAGGTTCAATTTTATATGGATGACAAGGCTACTCCTGGATGCTCTTGGATGACAACTGACATAAATGACTCTCCAACTGCATTTATTGTTCCACCTGACAATTTAATTCCTATTTCAAAAGTCAGAGGAAGTGCAAAAAGGACAAATCGGAGAAGGGGGAAGACTGTAGTTATAACTGATTCACCATACAAAAAAGAGTTAGAGGATGCTATAAAAGCAAAAAAAAAAGAAAAGGAGATTTCTAAGACAGAAAGTGGACTGAAGATACTTTTTAAGAAAGAAAACAAAACGGAAACTTTAAAAACAAACGGAAAGTGCCTGAATAAGAGTGAAAAAGTGCCAAGAAAAAAAAACAAGAAGATAAAGAAACAACCTGAAACTTACGGCAGTGATTCTGACGAGTTTCCCGACTGTGAAGGTTTATATTGTTGTGAGTTATATTCAAGGTCGACTGAGGGTTGGGTTGCCTGTTCCATATGTAAAAAATGGGCTCACAATTCCTGTGCAGGAATTGATAGCGAGGACGATGAAGCTATCCTTGTATCTGAATTTCTTAATTCAGAATAAGATTAATTTCATGAAAGAATACGTTTAAACTAGTTTTGTTGGCTTAAGCAAAATGGAAAAAAAGCCAAATTATAGTTTTATTTTTATTAACAGAGTAATTAGTTAATTTAATCAATCACAATCAGATTAATTCGATGAAAGAATATGTTTAAAATAGAGTCGTTCCCTTAATCAAAATAAATAAAAAGCCCAATAACAGTTTTACTTAATTAGATATACTGTTTCAACTACCACCGTGTTCTGCCCCGGCCACGGGGCAGAACAGGGTATTTGACATTTTTTTATATTTTAATTAAATAAATAGTAATTGTGTTCACTTCTTACAATATGAGAGTAAGACTTTGTTTACAACAATACAAGGTACTTTTATGAAATTTTGCAGCCTTTTATATTGACTCCTTCTAATTAATAAAAATAATCTGAGACTTAATACCCCGTTCCACCCCGTGTTCCCCTACTTATGAAGACAATAATGAAACAGCCAGGGAGTTACTCTGTCTTTTTCCTGGCGAATAAATGGTAATTGTCACGATGTAACCAGTTTTGTAACAAACTTTAATAATATTTTCCAATATTCAAAACAATTATACAGTAAATTTTATTACCAAACTAGATATTTCAAAAGTACAAGTTAAGTTTAAATTTATTACCCAAGTAAACCTAGTTTTACATTTGTTATACAAATTAAATATTTAACTTGGATACATTTGGTATAGAAGTTATACAATTTGTTATACAAATGTTTATAATTATTGCATATGGGCACTCTGCTCCAATCCTTATACCACACTATTCTCCCTGCGAGGACGTTTGTGTAAAACAAGAATTAATGCCTGAAAATCAAATCAAAACATTGCCATTCCCCACTTAGTTGTTGTTGCTTCTTTTTTAGCCGATTCTTTTTTCAACTGACAAAATTTAAAATTGCCACATGTCAGATAACAGAAATAGAACAGGCCTACATATTTTACCGATGAAATGAGTTGCCCCATAAACTAAAAACTAGCTACGATTTTTTTTTAATTGTCTCTTTTGTTTGTTCTATTAGGTCTATTACATTCGCTTCAAGAGTTTTTTCCACATTTTTCTGCCAATCAAAGTTATTTTAGTCCTAAAAATTCGAAATCTTTGAACAAACTTGGATTTTTCCAAAGCTTAACGCGCAATCCATCAAGCAAACACGTTGTTTTCATAAGCCAATTAAAAACTTACTTTCGGGCGACAAAATCAACCTAAAACAAAAAAAAATGAAGATTAAATTTCAATTGTGCTATGATAGAAAAATCTCAAAGGGGGCATTTTTTAATAAGTTCTCCTAGAAATGTACACATGACACTTATAATTAGTAAATTGACTCAAGCGAACAGGTTAAAGCAAGTTGAGACGAAAGACATTTGTCAATCGATGCGGTACAGCCAAAATATGGTTAAAACTGGAAAAAATTGCAACAAAAATGATTTTTCAACTATTCGATACACAGGAGAAGGTCCATATTAACAAATCTAAAATCGGCATCACTACCCGGAGGTAAAATAGGGCAAATTTGCCTTTGACATACGAAGAAGGGGGCAAAAAACCAAAAAGTATGTTTCCTGACAAAAGAACTATAGTGGTCATAGCAAACGAGGGAAAAAGTAAACGAATAGAAAACTAATTGCATTCGATACGCAATATATGAAAAGCCGGCTCATCCCATCTGAATACAAGGGTCAACTGTTTCATATTGGCATCTACAATACTTCAAAGTTTCAAAGGGATATTTCAAACATCACACCAATTTTAACATTCAGCAAAACTGAGACAACACTGTGGATGTATGAGGAACTTACATTATACAGAACAAATTTTGAATTAAAGGCAGTGGAGTCTATTTACGGTAATGTTGGGGAGACTAAAAATACATTTTCATAATCTAGGAGGGGATATGGGGCAATCATGCTGTTTCATTCAATATTTTCAATGAAAATATCAAAAAAAGGATTAAATATCGCAGGGAGGGGTCAAAAAATCTCGACGGGTGCCGGCATCCGGAGCGAACCGGAAATTCAACAACACTAAGCAACGACAATAGTTGATTCTTGCTTTGAAAACTGAGTTTTGCGTCCAAATTATGAAAGAATGTATTCACATGGGTGAATACTCGCCAACGTTAGGTTAGACTCTGTCGTAAATATATTACCGTTTCGGCAGCCAAATTTCACTTCTGTATTATGAAGAAATAGCTCCTTAAGGGCGAATATCTGATCCATTTCAGCTCCAGATCATTGCCCTCTGAGTCATTTGCTTTACTATCAGGAGCTTTCTCAAGAGAAACAGCCTGACTTTTTTTAGTTGGATTGGGTTTGTTATGTGCTGCACCAGCCGCATAAACTATTCTTTGTGCATATCAATTGTGTGCTTCCTTTTAAGATAGTATATAAATGTCATGGCAGAGACTCCCTTAGCCTTTAGAGACACTCTGTAGAAGTTGCACCCAATACTTTCTTTGCTTCCTTTTTTCCGTAGGGTACCCAGAGAGATGTCTTGGAACATCCAAGTCGTCATCAGAAAATGATATCATGCTTCTCTTAAAACAGAAGTTGGTTTTAGGATTTTTTCACAAAATTAGAAGCACTTTCCGGTAGCCTACGATTTTGGAAATTGCACTTCCAACCAAATATCTAACCTCTTTTACCTTCGTGGCGTAATTAGGCAGAAAGGGGACAATTGCCTCCAGAGCGGTTTCGTTTGCGCAATGAGCCAAGAAAACTTTGTCGGCAAATAAAAGCAAAATGACAGCTCCTGACTACCGTTTCCTAGAAACAGAGACCATTTGCAGCACAGTATTAATTTTTTACGGGCATTTACTTGTCTATAAAAGGTGTTTAAGACACAGATAGAAGAAAAAATATACTGCTTAGTGACAATTTTTTTAATTTATTGTACTGTATGGCAAAAATTACCGTGTTCACCGGAAGATGTGGTATCCTATAGAATGAGAAAAGTGTATTTGTATTTTATAAGACTTTAGCCAGTTAGGCCAGAATCAGCTAGTTAGGCCCCTGTTTCAACTCTAGGCTTTTCCTTGAAAGGGTGGTTTCCATTGATTCTATTTAGACATGGTTTCATTAACATGAGAAAAAGTATATTTGGCATCTTAAAAAGTATATCTTGTTATGTTGCCAGCAAATAAAACGTGCCAGCAAAAACATATATTTCTACTGGACAAGACTTCAATACATTTACATTCCACTCTGATTAATTATTTAAGAAAATTTACAATTAATAATCAATATTTATGATATATAAGCTAGTATGGTAATCATAGCAAGTCACTGTTATCTAGAAGCATAAATTTCATAAAAACCGTTGAATTAAAGTTTTCCTGGTAAAAGGTGCAGAATACTCCCCGTGTAATGTAGGATAAAGAGGCCCAACCAATAGAACCAGGACATAAAGTAATAAGTGATTTGTTTGTATCCTGCTTCACCTAGACAGTATCTATGCAACTTTGCTGTTCAATTGACTGAATAATATACACTATAAAATAACTTGTTTTAGTGGAACAAAACTGCACCTTTACCGTTCTCCCATTTACACACATACCTACTCTCATCTGACTTCTAAGTCCTAATTTTGCCTAGCAAAAACAATCTAGCAGCACTATTTGATATGTTAGACACACTGAGTGCCATCACTTTACTTATTTCTACCTTATATTGACGCTCCAATTCAAAAAACTGTATGGGGCGTAACCACACTTCTTTATGATTTAAACTTCAGATTATGATTTCACTTCTTAAAATTATGATTTAAAACACTATTTTGTAAGTTCGAAATTTCTGATTATCTCTTTCTCTAATCAATAAATTAAAATCTAGAAGAGAAGAAAAACAGGTAGAAAAAAAACAGAAACAGGACAAAATTGTTATCATGAAAACAGAAACAGAACAGGTAAATAAAAAACAGTTAATCTGTTTCTTTTCTGTTTGTTTTTTGTAAGAACAGAACAGAAAGAGTTACTTTAAAAACAGAACAGAAAACCTCTTATTTGGGGTCTCCATTTGCCTTCAAATGCCTTTCTACATTGGTTTTGTCCTAGGATGGATGATAGACAATCTATCAACAAGTAAAATGACATCATTTTTATACATTTCTAAGAAAGGCTTATGCCAGCTTTGCCTCTTACTGAGACTATCTGTCTGGGCTTTTTCTCCAATTAGCCATCACTCTCAATTTTTTCACCACAGTCCACCAAGTTGATTTGATTCAAAAGATTTCATTTGAGCAGTAAATCTATTTCTCAAGGCTTCACTTTTATAAAATAAAGGTTATAAAAGGTCGTCAAAGGATCCTTTGTAGGGGAGAGGGGTGGATGTATGTATTTCGAAAAATCGTCCCAAGGGATCACTGAGGCTCTGGATCAAATCCGGAAAATTTCATTTGCCTAATTCACCTACTTTTCAAGATAGGCAGAAGCCCCTCGTCTACAATTTTACCTCAAACAAAAACGGTAGAAATGAGTTCAAGAATGTTAACCTTCTTCTGAATCTGACCTACAACAATAGTAGCTATTCATTACAAAAATGATGAGCACAATAGCAGAGGTAAAGACAAGATAATTATTAATAGTCAAAAATACAATGCATAGCCTTTAAAAGAAAACTTTTAAAAGGAACAAAAAACGAACACTACACAAAAGTAGAGATTCATTCTCAGTAAATTCTATGACGTTGGAAGGGATGTGGGTTTGCGCTGAACTAAAAAAGGGAACGTAATCTTTTGACTTATTATTTAGTGTATTTTTTTTGCTTCTTTCTTTTTTAATTTATAAACTTAAAACTCTAGAGGAGCACCCAATTTGAAAAAATCTGACTTGATTCTTCAAATTCCTTTTCATTATTCAGTGACTTCCCATAGAAATCACGTGCTGCCGTTTTACAAAAATTCTGAGGGGAGATGTATATTATTTTCAAAATCAAGGGGATTTTTTTTTCAATGAAAATACCGAAAAGCTTTTCCCAATTAAAATAGTCAACAGGTGTTTTTTAACATCTAAGGGGGGGGGGTCAGCTGAAACATTCAAAATAAGATTTACGTAATTTCTGAAAGTGGGTGACGAAAGTTGGACCCTCGACTAATCCAAAAGGTAAGAAAAATGTCGAAAAAGACAATCTCTATATAAGCTTAGCAAGTAGCACATTGGGTATTGAGAGGTTACTGGCTTTCAAAATCGTTTACATCAGGTCGCACGCACCACACATGGCAGAAGTGAGTAACACGTGGCACAAAGAGCCGAGAGGTATACCAGTTGGCGGAGACTGTGTGACCCCTCAAAGGTACCTAACTTAATGCCATTAAGTAGAATAACATACAACAGAGTAAATTTTGATGAACTGAACAAATTTGCATAAATTTTGATTCTTCAATACTTGTATACAATTACTTGGATAACTCATAATTTTGATAAGACTAAATATGTTTTTCCTGACTATTATTTTCCGCCAGTTAAATTCTGAGATAATTAAAAAAAAATCGATAAATCAGATCAAAAATCTTTGATAAAACCCTCCACTGGACAAACTGCCTTAAGGTAGCCTATTTAGGAATCGTATCGTCAGTGAGGTTCAAACAAGTTTTGCATAATATACCATTATTTCATTTTTTACATGTATTATTTTAATTGTATATGCAAAAATTCACGTTTGGCTTTACACACGAAGACTATTAAAAATGAATTCCAAACCTGCAGAACATCAACAAAGAGAGAAAAAAGACAGGTTCGCCCACACTGCGCATGCTAAACGGCAAAAATACACTACACACTACAGGCGGATTATATGGGATATTTAATCACTGCCAAAACTACATCATTTTCAACAAAGCTTTCAACATCAACAGCCAACAGTGTAAATGACAAAGCAACAATTACTTACAAATTAGCAATATCGAACGGCTACAATGTTTTTTTACTCCCTAGAATTCGAAAAACATTTCTTCGGTACTTTCAATAAAAAATACGTTATTGGCATTGTTATTGAATAAATAATGAAATTGACCCCAGGTCGCTTTTTAAAACGGCATTTTGCCCCCCCCCTCCATACATTTCCAAGAATTAGCACCACTGCTTGGGGTGCTACTAGGGATATGTTTGATACCAAGATGGTTATAATTTGTTGCTTTTACTACTTGCCAGTTCTGTATTTCAATATGTCTATTCTTGTAAGTTCATGTAATCGGCAAAAAATATACTTGACAGTACAGTACTTAGAAATTTAGAGACTAAAGTACCTAATTCTTTTTTAAAGGGATAAAATAATGTAAGATTTACATTTGAATTTGTTCTTAACGGTCAAACAGATAAACATAATAAACTTCAAAACTAACATAAATTAATAAGTTTTTCTCAAAAAAAAGGCCCAATGAAAACAAACTTTAACACCAAAAATTGTCAATTGCTACAGAGTAAAGTAACTAATATTATTACTTTTAAAGATATAAAGAAAAAAACAGTTACACATCCATTCAACACAAATAATCAAGAGCACTTCGTGACAAGGGCCTGCCGAAAGGAGGGGGGGATAATTGCTCACCCGCGGAAAAATATACACTTCACCTTAAAATCTGTATATTTGCTCCTCTTTGTACTTATATATACCAATTTATATTCCCTCTGACGAAAATATTTACACCGAGTAACAAATTTGAGTAATTATTGTCTCACTTAAATTGCTCACGGCCGTTGTGAGGACTAGCAGTCATGATCTCATGGATCAGAACAATCTTTGTCAACATCTTTCTTGTGTTTCGAGCAGCCTTCTGTAGATGTTTCGAAATTTCGCAACAGGAATCCTAATTTATACCCTATATACCCGGTATATTATATATACCTAACACTTATTTATACCCTGCTTATACCAGTCAATAATTGTTATATACCAAGTCTAGACCAAGCTGCAATAACTTGACAAGCGAAACCCATTATAGTTGACAAAAAAAAAACAACTTGCCATAACCTAACGGTTGTTGAATTTTTTCTTGGAACCTTACACTGTTTAGGGAATTACTATGCATCGATTGTTGTTTATTTCCAGTCACCTAATACGAAGTCTGCATAAGTGTCAAGAGACGTTTTTCCTGAATTTAAGAAGTGGCTTTGGGGACAGAATTTTCAAAATGATGAGTTTGAAGGAACCACCACAACTCACTTAAAATCGTTAGCGGCAACATTCCATAAAAAAGGTATTACAAAACTTGTTCATAGATATGACAAATGCCCCAATCGTCAGGTTGACAGTGCAGAGAAGTAACAACCATTGAAAATTACTTTTGGCAATAAACCATTTCTTTTTAGTATTTACTGGTCCTTCCTTCACATCCAAACAGAAGTTGAAAAGAAAAACCAAACCTCACACATCCAACGCTTATATAAAATACTATTCAATAGAAAAAAGTAATGTAAACATAAACTATGTTAAAAAAAAGCAAGAGAAAGTTATCGACGTTAGACTATAAAGGACATAAAATCAGCCTAAATGGGTTTCAATACTTTAGGAAGTTTTTCTCAATCTCCCCCCAAAAAAAGTACTTGCCTTCATTTCATCTTGCAATCCCTTCAGCTCATTTCTAACTTGAGTCAACTCAGAATGATGGCGATTAGCCAAAAACTCCTGATTTGAAGACTTCTCTTCAGAGATGGGTTTTCATCTTCAGTCTGAGAGAGCCTAAAATCAAAGATAACATTGACTAGACTTCCAATGTGCAGAAATACAACATGTTACTATGTTGTATTACATAATATTATAACCCTTCAGTGCAAAATATATTTAAATATGTAAAATTATTGAGTAAAATAAAAGTATATTGCCTAAAATATATGGTTGGAAAAATATTTTAAAAAAAATGGGACCTTGTCGGTTCTCAGTGTTACAATAAAACTGTGAATTACTTTCCAACTTAAGTTCTCTCTGTGTTCATTAAACACTTTTAAATGCTTCTTACTATTATTAGTTGATTTTGGGAGAGACCTGTGCTAACCACTATGAAAAAGAATTGCTCTTTAATAACTGTAAGCCGACCAATTAAGGGGGCCCATAGAGGTTGCTTAGCCCCACCTTAGTTCAGAATGAAATGACGCAACTGGTATAGGACGTACCTTTCAATGCTTCATAGTACATACAAAGGGTGCCCTATGGAAGGGGATTACATTTTTAGCAGAAGTGCGGCCCAAAAGGAACCCTTTACATGCTTGGTCAGTAGGAGGAAACCTACAGTTCCAAGGGGGCATGGTACCCATAATAAGATGAGTAGTAAGTGTCTATGAGTTCAAGAGGGGGCATGGTACCCATAATACAATGATGCGTTCCAATGAGTAGTGAAGGTTCAATGATTTGAAGGGGTCATGGTATCCATAATACAATGATACATTCTATACTCATTCTCTGTTTTTCATAGGACCAACATGAGTAGTGTTATATCATCAATTAAAGAGAGCGGGCATGTGGGACATTACTGTGTCAATGAAAGAGAGCGGACAGTACCCCCTTATTGGGTGAATTAAAGAGAGCGGACAGTACTCCCACCATAAAAGCGGGTTATCATTCCTGGCAGATAAATAGTCATTCTTATGGGGCATTTTCCATCCATAAAACTCTAGACATTAAAAAAAATCCATATTACCTTTTATACATGTATCATATAAAAAAAACACCACGCCTATAAAGTCATATCTTCGGTTGGTTTTTTATGTTGTAATTATAATCAACATACCATGAAAATCCGTGCAGTTCACAGTGCAATGATTTAGTATTAAATTTCATGTTGCCAATAGAGTCATGGCTGTTTTCATACACCGATGGTTTTTTTCCTAGTATGGTTAAATGAACTTGATGGTTACGAAATTTTGTTTGTTAAGCAATATGTTAGGCGTGGTATTTTTTATGTTTCGCCTTGAACACGGTATAAAAACTCTGATGATGAGTTATTTTCTCAGTTCAAAATTGGTCTTTGAAATAACACCATGAATGCTAACAAAAGGAATATTGATGAAAGCTACAAGCAAGAAGTAAGTTATTCATTTGTATTCTTAGCGAGTAAAGGGATTAATTCTAATATAATTTATCGAGTGGCTTATACAGTCTTCTTATAGGTAACGAATTGTTGAATATTTTTGAACCTGGATCTTAAGAGGTCGGTAAAGAGCAATATCATAACTAAAAAGTGCGTAAACACTGCATTTAAATGGTTTGCGAGCTTAGTATATTAGACAAATCATACTTTTTTTTATTCTGGCCCAAAGCTCCTCCCCCACTATCCCCCAACCGTAATCTCAACCTCCCTAAACCCCATCCCTCCCTCCTTTTAACCCCCCCCTCTTCCCTCCCCAATTTTTTTTGAGTTTTTTTAACTTGTTTTTTACATATCTTAGAATGACATGAAACATACTTAAAAAATAAAAATTCACATTTAGTATTGTCTAACTTCAAAATGGGAATGATATAAATATGCAAGTCGTGACTTTTGCTTTTGGAAAAATATTGTTTGTAGTGAGCATTTTTTTAACTGAAATTTTAAACCCTTTTTTTCAATGTATTAAAATCATCAGAAAAATAGAATGACACTTTTGATTTAAATTTTAAAACATATTCTTGTGCATACCCTAGTCCTATTGATGAGGACTGAGAGTTCTCATTAAATATTTTTTCTTGTAAAAAAAACTAAATTTTTTTTTAGGATTTCCCATAGCTCCCCCTCCCATTTAATAAGACACGGAGGTGAAAAGCGACTCCACTGGTCATATCAAACAGAACAACTGTTATACAATAGGGGTCGTTGGCCGAAACCATTAATCCCAACAAGAACCGCCGTAAACCACCCAATACCCAACTGTCCAGCTGCCACATCTAACATTCACAACAAGATGCTACAACCATCCGGACCCATCATACACCAGCCAACAGTCAACTGTCCAACTGGCACACCCAACATGCAAGCTGTAGTCCCATTCCAAGAGGCTGATGTAGTCATGGGACCAGTCATCTCTCTCCGTGATTACGTAAGAAAAATTGAATCTTCTCTCTCTCTTATCTCTGTATATATCTATCCCAGTGTGTATGTTATAAAATAAAAGAAAAAAAGCAAGTTATTAAGTGTGTATGTTTTTGAACTATGTTTTAATGACAAAAAAAAACACAACGTTTCAATGTTAGGATCTATCGTAAATTAAGAGGTAAAAAAAGTAATAAAAGGGTACCCTTACTACAGTTTTAGGTTAAAGTTAAACAGTGAAAACATATTTTCAGCTTAATAGAAGTGTCAAATCACCATAAAAAAAAATAAAAAAATGACATAATTTCTCTTTCATATACCAGGTTACACTTGAAGCATCACATTAAACACATACATACACACATACACACACACAAACACACACACACACATAAACACAGAGACAATCCAAATATTCTTTTTCTTGTAAAAAAAAAATAACTTCACATTCATTTTTTAGACAAATGTACAGGAACTCCCACCACCAACAATTCTAAGGATCAACAATTTATTTGACGACATGGAGATACCGTTACTATCATCACCATCACAATTCCAAGATAATGTCCATGTCGAGTCACAGGAATGGATTCAAAAGTTGTTAAGCGATTATTTTGGTGATGATAGTAGTAGTAGTATGCTTCGTTCTGGATAATGGGAATAATTACATTAATGAACAATGTAAATCTACAGGGGGTATGGCTCAACCAACTACCCTCGAATCTCAAGGCGTATTAGAGAATATATGGGCTGATCGTCTCAGTCCTGATTAACTCGAGGGTTGGTTGAGTGAGCTGGGGGATTTCACACCACGCAACATCCCCATCATTGAGCAAATTGGTGCAAGGACATGAAAGCCCCGTAACGCCCCCTGTCATGCCCGATTTTAATTTAGCTGACTACCTTGCACAATGTGTATTTTTATAGGGCTGAGCTTGGGGATCCATTTAATTCGCTAACCTCAGGTAGCATCATAACGCATCCGGTAGACATAGTACACTCCTATGTTGGCAAGCTTCGAGCCCTTCTTGAAAGATTGATTTGGGAGGGAGGTGGGAGGGATGGGATTAAGGATGCCATAGCACAAAAAATAATTTATTTAAATGAAAAGGTGGATGAGGTGTATGAGCGTTATTTACGTACTGAAATGCTACCACTTCATCTGGATCTGAATAATTTTGAGGGTGTTTTTATGGAATGGGTTGATAAAGTAAAAAAATTGGATAATTATACTGAGGTGAGTAGTGGGTCGGTGGTTTTATTTATTGGGAGTTTGGATGTTAATGTTGGTAAATTTAAAAAGAATCTTATTTTAAGGGGAGGTGGGGGAGGGGTGGCGGGGGCAAAATATAATGAAGATTTAAAGGGGTGTAATGATGTAAAACACTTCAATTTCGATACAGGGCTTCAATGCTTCAAATATGCATTTCTTGTGGCAGCTTACAATCTTCTGCAAAAGGAAGCTAGTAAGACAGTGTTGGACAATTATGCCGTTAATGGGAGTCTAAATTTCCCTATAGTAGATTTGAATTGTTTAAATAATCAATATCCAGTAAAACTTAATGTGATGACTATTTTTGAGCGGGCTAATGCACATTTAAAGATTGGTGTTACTGTTTTACAAAATAAAACGGAATTTGAGGGAGGTGAGCGCAAAAAGGGGATAATATTTCCAGTGAGGGCTTCATCCATTGAATCAGTGGAACATTGGGTTTGGCTTCTTTACAAGCCAGCCAGTGAACCCTATTCAAAAAGGACATTTTTTTTCCAATACCAAAAACTAGTCTGGTTTTAAGTGAGGGTAAAAGGAATCAACGGGGGGTACATGCCATTATTGTCCGACATGTCTTTCTAGATTCCGGTCAGAAATTGTTAAATAATCATATGAAGCATTGAAAGCGTCACGGATGTCAATCTGTGCTAACAGTTAGCGATGACAGGGCCATCTTGCAATTTAAGAACTTTCAAAATTCACTCCAACAGAGTGACAAGGTGGCCTTAGACTGCGAAGCCGCCCTCATAGATGTGTATGATCCATTGAATTCAAATCTTGTTAAAAAACATGAGGTCATTGCAGTCTCTTATGCTCACGCACAAAGAGACTCGTCTAATTCCATACAATTGGTAGAGGTAATTGAGAGATTGGGTGGTGAGGATTGTATGCTCTCAGCCATGACAACACTCATTAAAACAGCTAATAAATCAACATTACGGCTACGAAATACATCCTATCCAATGACTATCACCAGAGGACGAGTTGGCTATTAAAACTGAAAAAAAGTGTTAGGGTTTTTAAGGGTGAATTTGTTGAGGGTAATGCAAAAGAGGAAAAGGGGAAAACTGGGTAAGGGGAAAGGGAGTAAAGGTATGGACCACGACCACAATTATTTGGGCGACCTGATTGTATCGGGATTGAGTAATTTTCGTGGAATGGCCCATCAATCGTGCAATCTAAACGTTAGCCAACGATATTTTCTGCCTGTTTATATACACAATTCCAGCTATGATCTGAAATTTATTTTACGGGCGCTGGCACAATTGTAACGAGGTTAAGCTGTAGATGGCGCATGGGTAGATGGTTCTTTTTCATATAATATCATACCCAAATCGTCTTAAAAGCTGCTGCTCTTAAAATTCCAATGGCAAACATTAGATAATGATAAATTGTGCTTGAATAAGATCCGTTTTTTAGACTCCTTTAGCTTCTTTCCCAAATCCCTAAGACAACTCATTCAAGTCCAAAAAAGTGACGATTTTAATAGTTTCCCCCTCATTAAGCTATACATCCATAAACAACACTTTCTAGACGGTGAAATGTATGTTTAATTAACTTGTAAGGGCAACAAACCCGTACGAGTGCTACATCTTCACCACGAGGCTTTCTGCGGAACAATTGCCACCCATCGCCTCGTTCTACGATTCACTTTACGATCGTCAATACATCACTGTCGACTATGAATTTGCAAGAGGGTTTGGGCTAAGGGAGGGTGTAAAAATGGGTGGGATTATTGTAGATTGTACCTGGCAAGTGATGTATTGACGTTGCTGGATATTGTGTGTAAGAAAACGGATAAAATCTATGGGGAATTTGGGTTGGACGTAGGTTATTATTTTTCCACTCCTCATTTGGTGATGGATTTAATTCTTAAAATCAGTAAAGAGGAAATAGGCTTGATCACCGACGTGGATCAGCATCTATTGGTAGAGAGATCAATGAGGAGAAAGTATGTTTTTCATGGAGATCGTATCCTTGAAACTGATCCGACTGGACAAGACACCGGTGTAAATTCAGAAGCAGTTGTCTTAGATATGAACTCCCTCTATCCGTCGGTAATATCTCACTACCCTTTGCCATGTGGTAATTATAAATGGCTTAACGATCCACGTGCTTCAGATTTCCCCGACATTACCAATTTTGAGGAGAATGGACCGCAAAGATGGTTTTTTGAAATAGATGGTGAAATATCGGTGGAGCATCATGATTCGGTGAAGGATTTGGTTTTCCCGTGCATAAAAGAGCGGTGACTAGGGACTCTTTGAGTCCATAATATATTTCTATGGTAGAGGATGGGAGTGCACTGGACACCTTCAAACAAAAACTTATCGCTGACCTTCATCCGAAAGTTAATATCGTTGTACATCACGTTCTTTTGCGGTGGATGGTAGCCAACGGTTTCAACGTCACAAGGATACATAGAGCCCTCCAATTTGACCAAAAACTCTTTGAAAACGTTTATTGACACTTTTGTCGGTAAACGTTCCAAAGCGAAAACGAAGGTTGAAAAAGAAATTTTTAAACTCATTTTGAACTTAGCCTTCCGTAAAATGTGTCAGAGTGTACGTAATCGAAGTCGTTGTGACGATGTGACTGACCCAAAAGAATGTGCTCGAATCGTTGCCGATTCCAAACTTCAAATTATCTACCATAGTCAATAAATCATCTAATATTGAAATATCCAGATCTCCTTGAGATTGTGTGCCACCTTCCTCTAAAAGAGCTTCAAAATTGAACTCTTCATTACTTGCGCTTTTTTTCTGATGAATGTACATTGTCCTAGAATATGGACCCAGTTATAATGATTTTGATCATTCATGTATTAATTTCTACAACTTATACGAAAAAAGAGGGTGGTCATACACGCCGAGTGTAATAGGTACCCACTACTGATATTCTTCACAATTGTAGAAAGAGTGATCGTATAAGATTCGTTGGGGGACTATTTGGTTTGGTAATTGGAATTTCTTTTGTCTTTTTTAAGATTCAGTGTGTTTGGATGTTTTAACCCCCCCCCCTCGCTCGTGTTTACCCACACCCCTCCGAGAATAATATTGGAATAGCGCGTTTTTTGGAAATTTTTAAAAAATTAGATAAAGAAACCCCACACCCTCCTCCCAGGGGCCGGGGAGTAGGCGTGGCAAGTGTTATCCTATGGGGCGTATTCTTATAATACTAAGTTTTAGATAAAAGAAAAACTAAATATCATAAAGGCAATAAGGTTTCGATGGTTTATTGTTTTATAGTTTTGCACTAAGATAAGTTAAAATAGGGTCACCAAGGTGAAGTTTGTGCACAGCCAACCCCGTCCTCCCAACCCTTAGTATTATACCCGACCCTCTAATATCCCCCCATTTGTAGCGCAAAGTAAAGGTCATACGACTCCAATGTTTTATTATTATTTATTATTTTTTGCCCCGAGGAATTTCATATGGAAGGGGTCGTCGTAGAAACTTCAAAGGGGCCTCTTTCGATTGGAAATTTAAAGTTCTAGTTGACGTTTTAAGCGTCAAAAGATATCGGAGGGTAGGGTTTTTTAAAATCTATACAAAATTGACATGGAAAAAAGACATATTGAAAACATTGCGTTTGCACATCATCAATTATTAATTTGAAGATTCGAGAGGACAACCATGGCAGACATCGGTTGAATAATTGCAGTTTTTTCACGAATTTGGAACATGCAATGATAAATTATATAGTAACTCTCAAAAATGATTGATTTGCAATGAAGCGAAAAACTCAATTAGACATTTTCACACGTAGATAAATAATATGTTACACTCTGACAAATATACTATATTGTTTTTACATTATTTTTTGTAACTGTTTACGGAAGTGTCAATGTGCTGCAATTGAACAAAAAAGCATTATATTCACCAGCAGATTTCAAAAATATATTAGTAGCACAATGAATACATTGGGAGCGACTTCATTGGAACTGTCTTCATCAATTGATCCAAAGAATGCAATTGAGGGGACATTAATTGATCAAATAGTAAGTTCTCTCTCTCTCTGTCTCTCTCTCTCTGTCTCTCTCTCTCTGTCTCTGTCTCTCTCTTTCTCTCTTTCTCTCTCTCTGTCTCTCTCTTTCTCTCTCTCTCTGTTTCTCTCTCTCTCTCTGTATGTCTGTCTGTCTCTCTCTCTCTCTCTCTCTCTCTCTCTCTCTCTCTCTCTCTCTCTCTCTCTCTCTCTCTCTCTCTCTCTCTGTCAAAATACCTCCTTGGTGTCTTGTCAATGATTCTTTGTAGGTCATAATAAAAGGCATCTTTGACCGCGGTACTACTGTCCCTTATCGGAGCGTACACGGCGATTATGGTTATGTGGCTAATGTGGCCTCTCAGTCTGATCATGACGATCCTTGGTGCACTGGCTCCCAAGAGGAGACACACGATGCAGTAGGACCATCTATTAGGAACCCAACTCCTTGCTGGCCGCAACCCTC
Organism: Artemia sp. Qi Xiang Cuo; assembly: GCF_049724085.1. Taxonomy (NCBI): domain Eukaryota; kingdom Metazoa; phylum Arthropoda; class Branchiopoda; order Anostraca; family Artemiidae; genus Artemia; species Artemia sp. Qi Xiang Cuo. The sequence goes on along the minus strand of NC_142812.1, from coordinate 4,692,243 downwards.
ATTGGGACCCGGGTTATAGAAGTGGAATGAGTCAAGTTCGGAAACGATAAACTTTTTGGTCAGAACATCATTAAGTCTCGTTTCTGACAGATAACAAACGTTGATTTTATACTTCTGCAGCTTCTTTGCAAGGAGCAGTTGTGTAGATTCCAACTTGCAGCTGCGAAAATTCCACGCGCCAATGTTCAGATGTTTTCTTGATCGGGCGGCTTGCATACTTGTCGGGCCAGGCACCACCCTGACCTGGTCCGCGTCGGCTACCGCGAACGCCGTAATAGTAGTATCTTTCTGCATTTGATCTTCAATATCCATTGGTGTTTCATAGGAATTGACTTGACCGAAGGCTCCCCAGACCCTTGGCACCCCGTTGGGTTAGCCATTCTATTTGTCGGGTTAGGCTACTAATAGAATGTTACACCACTCCACCGCTGTGAGGTGCAACTTAGGGCTCTCCTCCCGGCTAGCTAGGGACGGGGGCGTGAATCCTCGCTCCGAGGCCCCAACCATAGCTTGGGAGCACTCGTGCTTATCAGGCCCTGATTCCCACCTTGGAGGTCGGGAGGTTGGATTGGTAAAAAAAAACAGGGGTCCGCTTGAACGCAGTCCCCCACTACCAAAAATTACGCTGTTGAGTTACCCCCATTTGGGGTAATCACATCGGTCAGCCAATCCTAAGTGCAATGGAAAGGCTTCACCCTGGGAGCGCCTCCTTCATGATCAAGGCAGCTCCCCAGCCAGGTAAGTATACCAAAATATAAGTTTATAACCAAAATATAAGCATCAGAGTGATTAAATTCTTTATCAACATCAAGCACAGGTGAACAATATCACTACCATTGATCATATACCAACAGATATAAATGAATGAATGGTTTTTATTTCCCATCATAAATAACACAAGGTTACACAACGGAGTATTGAAAAAAAGGAAAAAAAATAGAAAAAGAAAACGCAATAAATGAAACAACAAGACTTCAATAACAATCTATATACAGCATACTAAACTCTTATTCAAACTAGCCTACGATAGCTCGGTACATATCATGATCAGGATTGAGTGAACGCTGAAATCGAACGATTCGCTCAGTAGCCGCAGTAGTCGGGTCCACAACACTGTAATTTTTCGAAACTCTTGAGTTTCTCTCCCCTGGAAGAACACTTAAAAGATACTTTGCATACTTATAGTAAACCCGACTGACTGAGCGCTTATCTGTTTCGGTGAAAATAGACCAAAACGGCGAGAGTGACAGAACATGCGGGATAACGAACACGGAATAGAGCCTTCCGAATATACGGCGGTTATACATACGTTTGCAGGGTAAAAGTAGTCCGTATGCTTTGCGTGCCTTTTCTGAAAAATGCTCAACCAGTGCTTCACGAGTAAACCGCAGATCTGGAGCGATCGGCAGTCCAAGGTAAGTGAGAGATGGCTTTGAGCTCACCGCAGTATCGCCTAGGAGCACGCTAATCGGGGTCGAATCTTTCGCGTTGCGACGAAAAACAACTACTTCCCTTTTGGCAGCATTAAAAGCTAGCCCAATCTTAGCATATTCATCACTCAATATATTGTAGTTATCCTCAACCCTTGAAACAGACCTACTTACGTTAAGTATATCATCAGCGTAATTGATGAGCGACACGTCTATGCCTAGATACATGCAGCACGTTTTGGCAGATTCTTGAGGGACGATAATACTGTTGTTGTATATTGGAGGGGAAGTAATGGAGCCTTGCCGGATATCTTTACGGACAGGTATAACTACGGTGGATACCACCATACCGCGATGAGTGGGGACTTTAATCTTTACTCTCAGCCTCCTATACATGCTCCTCCATGCAACGACAACCGAACGGTCAACTCCACGTTTACAAGCAGAACTAAGTATGCGTGCGTGGATATCTGAGTTAAATGCTCTGCTCAAATCGTGGCATGCTAGAACGAGTGCATCCTTATTATCGTGAGCACTGAGCACAAGATTGGCTATCAACAAATGAACATGCTCGCGACTAGTACCACTCTTAAACCCGAATTGGGAATCGGGAGTATAACAAGCTTCACTTAGGTCATCGAAAACAAGAATTTCCATGAGTTTGCAGAATACCGACGCAACAGTTATCGGGCGGTATGATGAACAGTTCCTGAGATCATTCCCTTTTTTGGGAATTGGTGTAACGACGCCAACACAGAAAACATCGGGGACAAGACTGCAGTTAAAGATCATCTGGTACATAAGAGCAAGGTGATTTAACACATTATCACCCCAAATAGCAAGATGCATTCCACAAATATTATCATCACCTCGAGAATACTTCTTTTTCAGTTTAGATAGCATATGACGGATACTAGAGACAGTAACAACGAACCCGACACTTCGTTCATTTGACACTAGGAGGGAGTCAAGCTCTTTTTCGAACTCTTTCTCGAGAGCCTTGCTCGGTGGTGAAATATTTATTCCAATCACTTTCACTTGGCAAAATTCTTCTTTGCGAGATTTTGGACTCCTTTTCTTTTTAATATACTTCCAGACTGCATTTGGGTCACCTTCAAGCACTTTGCAATTCTGGTCCATTAAGTCGGTTCGGTGTTTAGCAAGGGTCTTGGCGAATTTTCGCTTAGCATGTAGCCTGATATCATTCAAGACACCTTGACGAGGGCACCCGCACTCGTTCCATAGTGTATACCAGAATTTAGATCGACTACAAGACTCAGACAACTGTACATTCTGAGACCACTATGGATTTTCACTTCCGATTCGAACTTTTCGTGTCGGAACTGCAGCCTTTTCGGCACACCGTAGGGCATGTGTAATTTCTGCACAGTAATTTTTCAGGAGTATCTGCTTCTCATTATCGGGAACAGGCGAACCTTGTTGAAACAGTTGAAATGGGACCTTTATCTTTTCAAGTATATTATCATACACGGACTTGAAAAACGCAGAGTCGGCTTTTCGCCACTCAGATTTTACCACCCATTTACGGTGACATTCATCGGGCTGAGTAGGTTTATTAGTAACAAAGAACACATTCGAGATGGGTAGGTGGTCGGAAGCACAGATGCTTAATTTTACCCTACATTTTCCGTTTGTCTTCACATCTGCAGAGCACTGTAGTGAGTCAAGGGAGTATAAAGAGCCGGAGTTGTGTACATACGTGTAGTCCAGGTCATTTTCAAGTTCACGGAGACTTTCACAGGCAGCTACCAGAATCTGAGTTCTCGGGCTGTTGTCGCACAGGTTACAGTTCATGTCTCCGGTTACAATGCATGACATTTTTTGCGTAACACATCCGTCAACTGCTCCACAAATCTGTCCACAAGCAACATTGAATCTTGCATCAGATTCATCGTCATGATAATCCGTTGGCATATAGACACAGAATAGAGCTGTATCAGCAATTCGGACACCGACGAAGAAATCAGACTGCTTGTACAAGAAAGGATTAAGACTTCTGCGTACCAGTATTGAAATACCACTAGAGGGTATACCTATGCCAGAACGCTTTGCAGGAACACTGGAACTGTCATTGACCTCAAGAAGCTGAAGTCCTTCTGTTGTAAGAAAGTGCTCCTGTAGACAGACTACGTCATATTCTTGTACTAATTTCTCAACCAGAGGTAGTTTAGCCAGAACTCAACCATTCATGTTCCATGATACAACTTTGAGTTCAAGATTATTCATTGTTTTAACGCTTTCTGTGCTTCAGTGCATTTAAAACTGTAACAGGGATAGTTTGCCGAACCACATAGAGCACATTTGAAGGGGTTCTGGCAAGGATTGTCCTTTGAGCTGGAGTGTTTCCCATCGCAACGGGAGCACTTTGGCGGATTTGGACATGCCCTTGCTGCGTGGCCGAAGCATTGACACTTGTAGCTTTGGATTGGCATAAATTTGTATTCGTGAATCGGCAGCCGCTCATACCCAATCACGGGGGGAGACTTGATTGCACTCTGTAGGTCTTCACGCGAATCAAATTTAAGTTTGAATGACCTGGTTTTGCCTATTCCAGAAGTTTTGACATTTTTCGACACTAAACTATGTATGTCCTCTTCTGAAACACTAGCAGGGACGTGGCGAATTATCCCGAAGAAAGAGGGACTTTTTACTCTCGCGACAACGGAATTATCGGTACTGGTAATAGCCTGTGCAATGGAATCGGCGGTCGCTTTGTCTTTCACGAGAACGCTTCAAGCACTCTTACGAGGCCTCAGCTCGACGATGTCATAGCTCGTCTGTCCGCAAAGTCCATTTAAATTCTTTCCGTGATTCGGGATCAATCAGTCCTTGGGGCGGATTCTTGAGAACTACGGCGTAAGTCTTTTTATGATTTCCGTTATTCTCGCGTGACTGATAGGAATTTCGCAGCTGATACTCAGACTCGACGAAACTGTCGAACTTTCGGCATAGCTCTCCCATTTTTCTCTTCAAAGTTGCACTTATTTTGCCTGGAATAATCGGTACGTCATCAGGTTGGTATAATACGAACCGCGGGAGCGAAATGTTTTTTTCGTCACACATCTTAAAAACTTTCATTATGTCAATGACATTATCCGAACTTTTGTCTCTTGCAGTCACTCTCGTCGCATATTCGGCTTCATCCCAAATCACCTTTTTCGCTTCCAATATATCCGCATCGGAGAAATGTGATACCGCACTTTTGACAATACTGTCTATCGGGTTTCCAGCCTTCATCGCCCGCTCAACAAAGTTCAGTACATCATTGAACACAAGCTTCACGCTCGCCATTTTGCTACGGAATGATATTACGCAATCCTCGAACTCTGAATAAATACAAGCAGAATAAAGGAACCTAGGAACAAGGGAAGTGTAAGGACCCCCTCAACTGTTCCCCGCAATTTACGGGTAACTTAATACCGGTGGGTACTACGTCGCTTGCGGGAGGCTCCTTCCCCTCTTCTGCTAGTTCCCAGTACGCTTCTTAACAATGAGGAATCAAAGAATAGCACTATAAAGAATTTAAACTATAGATGGCGTGCCAATCTACCCGCAAAAGAAGATGGCGCTGGTGAAAATACCCAGAGAAGAGGGCTTATGCTAACAATTGGAGAAGGTAATATATACACTATTTGACAAAAAATCTATCTTTGGAGGGTGAACAACAACAGAAAAAGACCTCAAAATAATTCAGAAACTTTTTCCAAGTTACCAGCAAAGATACAAACTCAGACACAATAGCAATGAATATACTATAGATAATTGAGGCCACTAATACCAAAGATGAAATGCATATTGAACCTGTAGGTGACACTATAGTAAAAATTGTGAATGACTCAAAATAGATCAATGATTATTCTACTGGCTATGAACTAAAAGAAGGAATACCTACACTATCAAGAGAGAAGATGGTGAATTATAATGTGAAACAGATTCAAAATGTTCAAAGTCATTCAATGATATTATTAATGTATAATAATATATACCATATTTTTATGTTAATATTCTACATGTTGATATTTGAATAAAAATACTTTATGCATTACATTGTTGTTTCCATGGTTTTGATTTTGCACAATGACTTAAAATGTTAGTTGCGCAATAGAGTATGAGAGTTTTCTGAGTTTGTTCTAAGCAAAAGTATTTTTTTATTTACTAATTTTTGTTACTCAATCATCAATAAAAACACTTGGAATTTACCAAGTACTTGAGTTTATTCTATGCAAAAGTGTTTTCTTATTAATGTTTATATTTTGTCATCAACTAAAAGACCTGGAATTAACCAAATAGCTGAGTTCGTTCTACCAAGCTTCGCCTATTCATACCCTTCCAAGAATATTCACTACACAGAACCATTTATTAATTGAGTTCATTGACTGCATTTGATGGTGAACTGACAGTGATACTAGCAATATTCACTGCTACTTTGCTTTTCTTAGAATAGTCATTAATATTTATGTTGATATTCATGACATTCTAAACATTCGATTTGCTAGCGTATTATAAAATTAAGGGAGTCATAACAATGTAATGCACATAGTATTTTGATTGAAATAATGACATACATTGTTACATAATTTTGATATCATCATATAAAAAATTCAAGTGTTAGAATTTGTTCTAATGTTTTCTCATGACAAGGTACTTATTCCATTTCGGTGTCATATATAACATTTAACTTGGTTTCAGCTACACTCGCATCATACATCTCATCATTGATATTATAGTCTTCATTGACAGCATCTAATGGTAAACTGTCGACTATACTAGCAATTTCCCCTGATGCTTTCCTTTTCTTAGCATTGCCATTAATTTCAATAGTGATATTATCTACCAATGCTCTTTTGATTTTACCCGTGATTTCACTGTCTATTACCACATTATTTTTATATAGGTAGCAATTCTGACACTGAGATATGACATGTTTTATGACATTGGTGTAGCAGTATGCCTGTCTTCTTTCTACCTTTCGTTGAATGGTAATACCCAAAAGATGGCGATATGATTTATCAATAGGAAGCGTGTTACCCGCGCTACGAGCAAGAAGTTGTCTCGCGTTGTTAAATATTTCTATTAGACATGAATTATCTTTGAGCAGTATCATCTCTGGGAATTTTATTCTATTATATCCACCATCAGCAATGTTGAAATTCTTCGATGCTCCAAAGAAATTCAATCTCATTGTTATGACAATGAACACGTACATTTCCAATGGTGTCACTATTAGTGCTTTTTTCATGGTTCAAATATTTGTTTATGTCAGCATTCAATGCTACGATAATTCTCTTATGTGCACATACTTTCTTGAAGTATTTCATTTTCATTTTTTTTATTTCTTTTGTTCTGGTCAATGATGATATCTGTTGGTAAACTTTCTGTGATATTATTAACGTTTATTGATGCTTTGCTTTTCACTGAATTGTTTTGATATCATTGGCAATCTTGTCTGTACACGCCCTTTTAATTTTTCTGTCGATCACACTGTCCATTACCATATTATTTTCACAAGGGTTACAGTTCTGACCCATAGACGTGATATGATTTATTAGATTGATGCTGGAGTACGCTCGTCTTACTTTTACTTTTTGTTGAATGGTAGCACCAGAACTATAATGATATGATTTTTCAAGAGGTAACGTGTTACCGGAAGCATAAGCAAGAAGTTGGCCCCCATCAATCACTACTAGTTTTAGGCTCGCATTATATTTGAGCACTATTATCTCTGAGAATTGGACTCTGGAATATTCACCATGAGCAATGTTTAATTTTTTCGATACTCCAAAGAAATTTAATCTCTCACTTTCACAACAAAGCTCGCATACGTTTTCAATGATATCACCATTAGTGCTTGTTTCGCAATTCAAATATTTGTCCTGGTCAGCATTCAATGCTCCGACAACTTTATCATTTAGACATACTTTCTCGAAGAATTTCATCTTCACTTTTTTTCAAAATAAGACTTATACGTGTTTATCCTTCCAGTGCACAATCAATAATGATCGAAAACATAAAATAAAAAAAGAAGTCAGCCACATGAAAAAACAACTCTCAATGTTTTTTTGCATTTAAAAAATTCATAGATGGTGACACCATACGTGCATTCTACTTATTCGAGTAAAAGTATTTATTCAAGCTTGTAGGCACGCTTACTGAACCCAAATGAACCTAGCATTAGTTGAAGTATTGACATGGTGTCCCCATCTATGCTTTTTTAAATGCAAAAAACGTACTGAGAGTTCTTTTTTTCATATGGCTGACTGGTTTATTTTATTTTTCGTTCATTATTGATTGTGCAGTGGAAGGATAAACACATATAAGTCTTATTTTGAAAAAACGTAATGATGAATTTTTTCGAGCTAAGTATGTCTACATGATAAAGTTGTAACATTGAAATGCTGACTAGGACAAATATTTGAATTGCGAAACAAGCACTAATGGTGATATCATTGGAGGCGTATGCGAGCGTTGTTGTGGCAGTGAGAGATTGAATTTCTTTGGAGTGTCGAAAAAATTCAACATTGCTCATGGTGGATATGCCAGAGTGCATATCCATGCACTCTGGATCAATCCAGCCTTCCCCAGCGAAGGCTGGGGAAGGGACAGTCTCCCTTATATACGAAATAATTCTGTTCTTTATAAATTTTAATAAACTTCTTTCTTTACAGTTGAAAAAAACTTGTTTTTTTTAAAATTTAGTTTCTCATCATTCGTCAAATCATACCAGGAACCCCCTCCCCCGCTTAAAACTCAAGTAGAAGACTCCCCCAGGTACTTATCCTCTTGTTAAATCCCCTCCCTGCTGAAATCCCCCCAAAAAAGAATCCGTATGCCTATAGATCCCAATAACAAGTCCTATATGTGAAGAATGGGCAAATTTCGTTACTTACAGCCATTTCCCCTGGACCTATGGGAGTCATGCTGTCAGCAAAGACATAGTTACTGGACCTTTGAACTATTCTGAAACAATTTTTGATTGGATGTGTTTGGGGAAAAGGGGAGCTTGTTGCACAAAAGGAAACTAAAGCTTTTACTTTTCGTTCGTTTGAGTGATCTTTCTCCGTGATCTTTCTTCTGTCGAAAAATACAAATTCGAAGCCTGTACTTTGCTTGAAACCTCTAGAGTAGGGTTCTCTGATATCCTGAATATGATGGTGTAATTTTCATTAAGATTGCTTGATGTTTTCACAGTGTTTCCCTGTTTTTAGGAAATGAAGCAAAGTTTCTCGGACCCGTAGCTTTTGATGGGTAACATTAAACTTAATGAATTTTGTATATTTGGAATCTTAGGCAGCGCAACAGCGCTGTCTAAGTAAAGAATAATGTCAGCAAAATATATTATTTTTTTTTTTTGGTTTCGGACTAGGGCACTTCGTATAGAAGTCCGTAAAAACTTCAAACGGGGCTCATTCGGTTGGAAACTGAAAGTTCCAGTGCCTTTTTTAATATAGTCGAATGTGGTTGGAGGGCAGCCAGGTTTTTATGGAAGGTGTGGTCGTATAAACTTTGGAGGGGGCTCATTGATTCAGAAATCAGAAGCTCTAGTCCCTTTTTAAGGGTGAAAAGGGATCGAACTGTAACTACACCCCCCCCTCCCCGCGCCCTATTTTCTTCAAATGCATCTTATAGAAATTTTGAGAGTCAATTTTTTCTCAAAATGGTCTAAAAATCACCAAGGAATTTGGGGTTGAAACAACCCCTCAGAACTTGGGTGCGAGGGTTTTGAGTTATGCCCCAGAAGCATATAGGGTATTTATGGAAGGGTTGGTCGTATAAACTTTAGAGTAGGTCCATTTAATTATAATGGAAAGTTCTTGTTCGCTTTTAAGAGTCAAAAGTGATGAAGGGCAACTAGCACCCGACGCCCTCTTTTCTGCAAACGCATCTGATCGAAATTGTGAGATTGTGAGACAACCCCAATGTCTTGTCAAGACCAGAACATAATTTGCACTTTACTGAAAAAAAGGGTTTTTAAGTGTTTGAACTTTTTTAACTTTAATAAATCACAAATTATTAAAAGTTTAAATATCAGCAAAGTACAAATTGAAAAAAAATCAGAAAAGTGCAAATTATGTTCTAGTCTTGAGAATGCAGGGAGGTTGTCAGCCCTACTCCTGTTAATTTTTGCTTGTTTTGAGTTTGACTCGGTCATTTGTTACAATTTCAGTTCGTTTTTGGTTTCATTTAGTATTGATGGTGATTTGTGGTAGTTTTACGCTTGGTTGATTATTTGATTTTATTTCAGCTCAATTATTTTGAATCAATTTTATTCAGTTTTTCAATTTTATTCGATTCTTTTGATGTATCTGTTGTTATCAAAATCAATTCAAAAAAAACAACCTAAGCCAATCCCCATCACTCACAAAATTCCAGAGCAATAACCATCATCAAATACAACTCCCAGCCCATCCACCCACTACTCCTCCAGCCATTCCACCCACTCCTCCCCCAGCTCATCAACCCACTACTCTCCCAGCCTTTCCACTCACCCTTTACGTTTTTTTTTTAACTTAAACAACTAATGAAAACAATAAACAAATAATTCGCCCAAAAATACTCATTTAATCTATTTTTAAATTGAGGAAGATACTCAGCCACCATAACGCTCATAAAAAGTGAATTCCAAACAGAAGTACCAAGATACTTTAAAGTAAAACCACCTCACACTATTTTTAAGCTCCATAACCAAATTATCACAGCTTCTCATATCGTAATCATGAAAATCACTGTTGGAACGGTACAACTCCTTAAAAATTGGCGGGACTAGATTATTCACACAATTATAAACAAATATCGCGGCTTGATAGTCCCTTATCTACCCAACGTTAAGCAGCCCTAGAGATTTAATACATGCACTGTTGTTCACATTTTGTATATTCTTCCCAATAATTTTCGCTGCTTTATTCTGTACCACTTGCACACGCTTGTAGTTCACATAAAAGTTGCTGCTCCACATGACACATCCATATGATATATACGGGTAAATGACTGCATAATATATCGTACGAAGAGTACTCTGGGGCAGAACATGCTTCACTCTTCTAAGTATTTTTGTAAGTATTTTTGCTGAAATGGTATGACTGTGAAGTTTCCACGTCATTAGAATCACTGAAGACTTTACCGCTTACATCAACAGACTCACCCACTCTATAGAACGTCAGTAAAAACGTCTTATTTACATTAACACATAGCAAACTTAAACTCATAAACACCTCCAGTCTTTTCAGGGCATTATTAGCTTTTTCTATTAAATCATCAACTGGTTTTGCAAACACTGTTAGTGCAGTGTCATCATCAAAGGAAGTAACATATACATCTTGCAGATAAAAGCGCATCATATCCACATAAACTAGATAAAGTAAGGGGCCCAGCACAGAGCCCTGTGGCACACTACACTTCACAGGAAAAGAAGAAGGGACTACATCATTTAATACAACTTTGAGCGACCTACCATGAAGATAACTCTCAAACCATCTTAGGCAAGTTCCTTTGATTCCAAGACTTCTCATTCGGTGAAGCAACACTTTGAAATCAACCGTGTTAAAGGCTTTTCTGATGTCAATGAGAATAGACATAGGTATGACACCTGAGTCTAATGAACACTTTACAACTTGAACAGGTAATGCAAGGCGTGCGTCGTGGAGTGACCCTTATGAAACCCAAACTGTGTCTGGCTCAACAGACTATTAGTCTGAAGGAAATCATAGAGTCGTTATGCACCACTTATTCCAATATCTTTGAAAAGATAGGTCGAATTGATATGGGTCTCCAGTTTTCAATGTCTGCTTTGCGACCGCCTTTGTGTAGAGGAATGACCTTCGCCACCTTAAGCTGCTCCGGGAAACTTTCCTTTTCTAGAGAAATGTTGATGATAAACACTAGACAGGGAAGAATATATCCTAAAATCACTTTAAGAGCTCGCAAGGACAAACCATCAACGCCAGCAGAATTAGACATAAGTGATTGCACCGCTTTCTGTACTTCTTCACACGTACACGGCTGGAATTCCATATTTAATGTTTCACCACGGACATCACTGATAGTATTGCACTGCATTTCATTATATTTATCAATAACACTAGATTGCACTTTAGAATTAATATTCGACAAAAAACTTGCAAACTTGTTTACAATTCCAGCTGTATCATCACGGTTGCAACCATCCAAATGAATATTTGCCGTGGTCTCAACCCATACTCTCATTCAAAACATTCCATGTCTCTTTCATATTCCCTTTACTTTTCTCCAACTTATTACCAGCTAATGATCAGACAGCGTTTCTCCTCATTTTATTTACCACATTCCTTTGCTTTTCAAATAAAATAAATGATTCATCGTTTTCTGAATCCAAATATGATTCATAGAGTCGATTTCTTAATTCTTTTTGCTCAATTATCTCCACTGTAATCTATGGTTTATGGGGAACAAGCTTCTTCCATTTAATAACTTTTACTGGGCATGTTCTGTCATAGATAAGGGGTAATAAATTCCATAAGGCGATCCAAGGATTCGATAGGGCATTCCTTCTCTTCGAACACTGGGCTCCAGTATATTACACTTACTTCTTCTGAAAACTTTTGGAGATTTTCTTTTTTCATCAGCCGAATTTTTAGTTTCTTTTTCCGGAGTCTTTTCACATCACAACTAATAGCAACTGACAGTGGAAGATGATCAGACCCAGGAAATATAATCACATCAGAAAAACTTCGGTCCAAATCAACTGAACGAACAAAGACATTGTCGATAATCGTTGCACATTGACTTGTAATTCTAGATGGAATATTCACAAGCGGATATAAATCATTTGATATCATAAAATATAAGAAATCGCTATTTTGAGTAGAAAGATCCAATAAGTTAAAGTTAAAATCACCCATCACTATATGACTAACACCATTTGGGACTTTTTCTAGGAGCTCATTAAATCCATCTGTAAACTCGCACAAGGGAGTGCTGGGCGGCTTATACACCATACTAATTATATTCTTTATATTATTAAATTCTACTTCTACTGAAAAAATTCCCCCTTACGTTCTCCATATACTAAGATAATCCTTTATACCACTCCTCATCCCATCCTTCACCAAGAGCACACGATTCTTCACATGTAGGTTGTACCTTGGAACTGACCGGGTCTTCACTCTTCGCCTTATTCTCCAACAGTGCAAACACTACAGGCTCTCTATAATTAACATGTTCCTTGTTTTTGTGGCTGCTTTCGTCTCTGTAACTCTCAAAAACCTTCTGCGAATCATGTTGGAATATGGTATGCCGGTAGAATTCATAGAGCTGTTGAAGGCCTAATACAGGCATTGCAAATCGACAGTAAGAGTGCTGGGCGAAGAAGCTGAGCCCTTCAATGTCGAAAGTGGTGTAAAACAGGGGTGCATATTGTCCCCTGTTTTGTTTAACTACTGTATAGACTGGATTCTAGAGAGTGCACTCTCAAGTTTTGATGGTGTTGTTATGGAATTGGGCATTAACGTGTCTGACCTGGACTACGCGGACGATATCGACGCTCTTGTTGCTGATCCAGCAACTGCCCAAGCAATGTTAAATGAAATAGCACATTTATCTCAGCTACTGGGTATGAAAATCAACACGGCCAAAACTAAAGTCATGGACCTAAACATGCAGTAAGATTATCAGCTTGTGCTTTACGGACAAGAATTGGAAAAAGTCGACAGCTTCACCTATCTTGGCTCAATAATAGACTCGTGGAGGCTGTGACCTTGACATACAAAACAGAATCAACAAAGCCCAAGCCATCTTCTCACAACTCCGCCGCCATCTGTGGATCCGGCGGGAGATCAGCATGAAGACAAAACTTTCTGTATATAAAGCAGCTGTTAGATCTGTTCTCTTCTATGCAGTCAAAACTTGGCCACTGAAGGCGCTTCATCTCCATGATTTGGAAGTCTTTGATCACCGCTGTCTACGAAAAATCCTGAGGATTCGATACTCCGATAGAATCTCAAATATTGATGTGCTCCACCACTGCTGTGACATCGAACCCGCCGCCATGATTGTCAAACAGAGAAGACTGCATTGGCTTGGTCATTTCCTTAGAAGACCCAATGACCACATCATAAAGCAAGTGCTTCTAGCTGTCCCATTGCCAGATTGGCGCAGGCGACCTGGCGGTCAATTTAAGGGTTGGTGGACAACTGCCAAAAACGACCTCGACCCCATTGGTGGATTTCGAAAGTTAGGCAGAAAGTGGGAGAACTGCTGGGTCCGGTTTGCTGAAGATCTGGCACAAGATCGTGACAAATGGGAGTCAATCATACGTAGTCTTCTAGATGCCGGGTGAGGTGTCCGCGTCTGGTCCCGCAACAAGTACAAGTAAGTACCCTGGAAATGCATAAAGCGAAAGAGACTGGTTTTCGCACAAAAAAGTTTCACCTAGCCCTACAAAATCAAAATGGGAAGAAAAATCTTCTAATAACTGAAGAATATCTAAGGTGCTTGATGTAACATGGACATTCCACGAGCATAAACTCCGACATTGGTTTTCATGAAGTGACGACTAATCATAAGGCGTATGCTGATAAATACTATATCTTTTTGGCTTTAACTGGCTCACCAGGAAATCATCATCATTTGCAACTAATTTTAACCACATATTTTTTTTTCTCGCTTTCATTTTTTATTCGTTCTGCTCCTCGTTGTCGTATGTCTTGTAACCGCATATTTCTTTGTTCTCCACTGTGGTTTTGACTCCTTTTAATTCTCGATGTCACTTATCTTCCAGCCAGATATTTCTTTGTTCTTCAATTTTAATTTTGACTTGTTGTGATTGCCGTTGTCGCAAGTATTCTAACCGTATTTAACGTTCGTCTTTTACAAGGTTGCAGCTACTGATGTAACCTTGTAAAACTTTTCAGTTGTACAAACATGCTGATTTCCAAGTCCCCAAGAGTTGTTCATCAAACCAGGGGGACTATAGGGAAATACGTGGGAATATACGAAGTTTTTTTTATTTGGTGGTAAAATAGGCTGTTTTTTAAAGGGTTGAACTGCTTCTCGGAAAAAGCTATAAATTTTGTATTTGACCTTGGAAATTGTTCTTTATAAAATTTTGAATTCCCCCCCCCCATTTTTTTCAGCATCCCTCAAATGTATTAGTTATGGATCATTATAATTTGGAATCCTTGGTATATTCTGACTGAGGTACCTTCTTCAGAAAGACCTATGAATAAGAAAAGCTTTATTATTCTTTTAACTTTGTTTAAAAAATCTGTTTTTTTGCCAAAGAATTCTGCCAGGCTTTCCCTCTCTTGTAATTTGATGTTGATTTAATTGCTTAATTAATTATGTTTTCTTTGGCCTGAAGTTTGAGAGCTCTAGATTTTTGAATGCTTAACAGCTTTTTGACGTTATGTTCTCTTGTTAACAAATTTGAGTTGTTAGATCAGGCTGTGCAGCTTTTTAACCAGAAAGAAAAGGACTGGAGGGGTGCCCGGAGCTTCAAAGGGACTGGAAAATAGGTTGCATTCTGGAAAATAAATTACAAAAATGAGCTTTTCGACATTGCTTTTTAACAGAATAGATGCAATAGACAAAAACTACCACAAAGAAGAGTAAAAACAAATTTCTTAGACCACGCTGCTTTTCCATTTACGAAACATTAAGCAAGAAAAACGGGTTTTAATTTTTAGAAAGCAGTGAATACAATAAAATAAACACTTAATTGAACAAAAATACTCCGAATATTTCGGCCCCACGTCTGGGAGCCTTTCTCAACGGAAAAAAAAGAAAAAGAAAAAAATGAAACAAAAAATGCCCTTTTTAAAAATCTTAACTTACATCAAAATAAAAATATACTAAACACATAAAGAGAAAATAAATAAACAAACAAAAGAAAAAATATAAATAAATAGGAAACAAAACCCAAATATGAAATAAACACTTCCATTCACTGGCGTATAAACAAAATCAAATGTCTATATTGATTAAAACACGCCTCCTCACAGTATATAAATGGTAATCTATCAAAAAATGAAGAATGTATTTATACTTAAACCAAAACAATAAAGGTCAGCTAACCCCCGGCCCATAACCCCTAATTAAATCTCACAAGTTCATTAACCAATGTTTGAATTATAAATTGAACGGATTCGTTTGCTTGCAAGCGTAACTGCAGTTCATTTACTTTTCCCAGCATTTAACCCATTCTGACCTTTGTTCGCAAGGTCATCTTTCGTTTCAGAACTATGATTAAAATCAGTGGTGGTTGAAAATCTTACCTGCTTTTCAATTAAACTATTATAAATTGAATTGATCCTAAATTCCCGTTCATCTCTATTGATACTAATAGCCCCATATATTATCTTTTTTATTTCTATAATTTCCCTGAAGCTTTGTAAAAGTCCTACAGACGTATCTACTATTTTTGTTTGATCAAATAAAATGCTATGATGAGGAAAATTATAAACATGTTCTGCAACAGCTGACTCAAACGTTTCCGGTGTTTTATTATGTTTTAGAGAGCAATCTATGGCATTCTTGTGTTGCTGTAGCCTATTTTCTAAAATCTGTTGCGTTCTTCCCACATAAAATTTACCACAAGAGCATGGAATTTTGTATGCTCCCTTTTGCATATTTCTCGGTGCTTTGTCTTTCCCTTTATTTAATATAAGAGCTTATAGTTTGTCCTGATTTAAATGCTGTATTTATATTATGTTTTTTTAATTTTCTTGTTAATTTTTGTGACAATATTGGGATAAAAGGCAAAGTTATGTAATTTGTTTCTTGATTTGACCCCTCTTCTTCTAATATGTCTGGTTCCATCAACTTTTTTTTTCTTTTTTCAATTATTTGAGAAATTCATATTTTCCGGAGAGCCATTACCAACTAGAATATGCTCAGCAAAAATTATTTCATTGCTTATGTATTCTGGTAATGCTAATTTTAATACCATATCAACAAAAGAAATAACCACACCCCATTTTACCTAGATCGGACGATTTGATGCAAAAGACAAGTAACGGTTGTTATCAGTCGGTTTACGGTAAATTGAAAACGCTAGTTTGTTAGTATTTCAATGAATCAAAATACCTAGAAACGGTAACTTATTCCCTGTTTCCTTTTCAATCGAAAAATTGATTCTCTTCTAAGATTGTTAAATGTCTAATAAAATATTACTCACCCTGTTGTATTATAATGGGTTGCACAGTGGATATTTGAAAAATTTAAATCCTTGTCTGTAAGTCAGTGGTTTTCTACAGAATTTTATTGGAGTGTAGTTGGAAGTAGAATTACTTCATTAAGATTAAATGTTTATAAAATACGGCAATTCGTATATAAAAAAACTAGTAGCCTTTATGAGAACAAAACCCACTTCTCACTTGGTCGTAAAAAAATATTTACGATAACAACAATAGATAAATAAAGGCAGACAAGTAAAAAACACATAGTATAAATAACGGATTGATGATATATATTTTTATCTTACTCATAATGTCAATATTGCACGTGATGTTGTCTGATATTATCCCCACAACCATTTTAAATCTCAAAATCTCATCTATATATATATAACCTCAGAGGATACTTATCACGGACAAAGTAATATAAATGCCGATATAAAATAAATTATAAAAATGTCGAAATGAAAAAAAAAGAATAGGGCAAACAAACGTAGCAGTGCATCAGTTAGGACAATGTATTAACCTATTAAAATTCGCTCAATATGTTCCTTTATTTTATTTAGCGCTGTTGATTTTATACAAAAAAATGTAATAATATTGGGAAGTATTGCTATTATGTTTGTCTCTGGAAATGCTATTCATCGTCATAATGCTACTACAGGCTAGTGACGAGGGGATGTCGATAAAATCTTCAGCACGCTCGAAATTCTCTTTTCATGTCCCGAGTCTCCAAAATTGGTCTAAAGTTCCTAATAGTCTTCAAAGTGCTGATAACCCTCACACTTTAAAAAAATAATATTAAGAAAATGTATTAGGCTATGCCTTGAGTGGTCACGACATAAAATTTTTTTCCTTCCCAGATCACATCTTTTTTCGCCTTTTGAGTGGTTTAAGGTGAATTCACATGTTTATTGTCTATTGATATCTCCTTATTTGCTAGAATTAGAAGGACTACACCACTTACATAACTCTCAGTGTGGGTTTTCCTTTTTTTCGTTTCATTTTATAAAGGAAATTGTTTATTTTAGCCAAGTAGGGTCCCTAGGTTCTGATGATTAACCATTTTTAACCATTTTTTTTTGTTCCTTGGTTTTGATTCTCTAATAAATTAGTCTCTTGCTTGTACCCAATTATTAGACCATGAAGTAGTAATATGAAAAGCTAATTAAATAAGAATCAAAGAAATTAAATAAAATTGGACTTGTTTAATTTAGGGAGGTCATTTGTTCCGCTATCGCTTGTAAACCATCTTTAAGGGTAAAAGCACAATGTGTGTGGTTCTTAATGATCCGTAGACTATTATGTCCTGAACGGAATTTATAAACAATAGATCCTGTGTGAGCTCACCCTCGGCTTGCTAGTTTCGGTTTCAGTGGTGCACTGTTCATTATAATCTGACGCCATTTCAAGGATTTTCAGTTTTTTTTCAAAATCACCATAAATTTCTTTTCGCAATTAGGTTTTAATTTTAATATGAACTGGAATAAAAGTTACCATTCCTGAATTAATGCCAGATGGCAATTTTTTATAAATAGGCAGTTTTTTCTCAAAACACGTGTTGATCTATCTGTATTTATAATAGTCGAAAAGGTGTCATGAATTCTAAACAGATAATTATTTCGGAAGATGCTTATGGTTGATTTTCTTAGTTTTTTAATTTGAAGTTTGATTTTGACTATTGATTAAACAGGAAATCTGAATTTTATACTGGGATATTTTCCTACATTTTCTGAAATGCATTCTGACCATTCTTTGATTCAGATGATCATTTCTTATACTACCTGCTGAACCCATGGAATGACCTTCACTTTTTTGTTCTACTGCTGTTTTCGTCTATATATTCAATTGCAAATGCAATTTACGATTTTGAAAGACTGCCGTACAGTCCCATGGGTATTACTGCATCTAGACTGAAAGCAAGGTCGGCTAGGGCGATCATCAACCTTGAGATAAAACCCTGGACGGCTGGAGATCTTACCATGAAAATGTCAAGACTAGAGTAACCTTTATGAGTGCGGTCTCTTTGTTTCCTAGTCTTGGTGGTCTTCCACGATATGAAACAGGTATATACTGTTTGTTTTCTCCTTTAATTTTCATTTTTTTCATAGATGACATAATCAATGGATCTTAAGATATGGTTTAGGTAGCTGTTCGTAGTGCTATCTACCGCTGGCATCAATGTTCGTGGTGTTTTGCCACCAGTGTTATGCTGGTAGGCCACAACGCCACAGGCGTGGTAATATACGGATGTCACCTTTTATTGGAGAGAAAGCCCCGGCCCCAAATTATAATGCTATATGGGGTTTGGTACTACCATATTTACAGTATACCCTGTCCCAGGGTATGATAACACGATCGAGTGGTCAAATGGCCACTTTCTAAAGCCAAATGTACCTGCCTTGGGTTACGGCTAGAAATTCTCTTAACTCTCTCCTTGGAGGTAACAAACCTCCCTGTCAATATAATAATGACTGTACCTCGTAGCTCTATTCCTACCCTGCCTGGGTTACGGAAAGTAGTTCACAGTTTGTAGAAAATATCTTACTTGTATTCTTCCGAAAGGTCAGAATAAAACCACAAAAATATATATATCCCCGAATGGGGTCAAAACGCAGACTAAAAAATAATAATCTTTACAGCACTGTCCGTAGGGGTGGATAGTCACTTGGCCCAACCAATCAGCTACATCCCATTCAAACCTAATTCTACCTCTTAGCTTTATCTTTCAATGACTCCCAAAACCAGGAAGTACGAAAATAAAACTTAGTTCACAGCTTATTTATTGCATAACCACTATCGCTTAGTAACGGAATTTAAACTGTCTTTTGAAATTATACTATAAGCAAATGTAATTAAGAAAACGAAAACAGGTCATTTATCTGAAAGGAAAAGAAACAGGGGTTGGAACCCCAACACCTTCCCCCGTAAGAAAAATGACCGCCCACGCGCTACCTTGGTCCACCCTTACAAACATAAACACTTAACTTCAACTTTACAAAATCCATTTGCCTTCTCTCTTCCACCACTGTCTGTGCTGCTACTTCCACCGCTTGGCACTGGATCGGTCGTCATCGACACGTTTCTACTGTAGGACCACCATGGTCTAAATCGTATAGTCTCCGCATTAAATTTTGAAAGTTGAAGTCTTCAAGATTCGTAGATAATGATTGTGCACAGCACAATCCAAAACAAAAAAATTTCTCGCTCTCACGAATTTACATTTGAGAGGAGCAGAGAATCAGTTTCTGGCACATGTGATGATGCCAGCCATCGTGAAAGATTTGGCTGTGCTAGCCTCTTAATTTCCATCTGTGGAAACCGCCCCACATCTCAATAAAAAAGTAAATTGCCCTTTGGCATAATTTCAAATAATCTAAGGCCGAAAATGCAATGGCTTGTGAAAACGATAAGGGTACTAGGAATGAAGTAAAATTTTGCGCGAACCATGAATCGCCTTTTTTCTGGGTTCCCTCCCCTGGGATAATTAAATGAAGAGTATGTGTTGATGCTAGTTGAAAATGAAATTTGGGTACATCTCCCACTGAATACAATTTGCCGGAAATAATTGTCGGTACCCATGAAGAACAACAGCTATGAATAGGATTACTGGACAAAGTATATGAGCACTAGTATATGAGCACAAAACCCACTTCTCACTTGATCGTAAGAAAAGATTTACGATACCAACAATAGATAAATAAAGACGGACAAGTGAAAAACGCATAGTATAAAGAACGGATTTAGGAAATATATGTTTTATCTTACGCATAATGACAATATTGCACGTGATGTTGGCTGCTATTATCCCCAAAACCCTTTTAAAACTCAAAACCTCATCTATATATATATAGCTTCAGAGGATACTCATCACGGACAAAGTAATATAAATGCCGATATAAAATAAATTATATAAATTTGGAAATAAAATTAAAAGAATAGGGCAAACAAACGTAGCAGTACATCAGTTAGGACAATGTATTAACCTATTAAAATTCTCTCAATGTTCCTTTATTTTATTTAGTGCTGTTGATTTTATACAAAAAAATGTAATAATATTGGGAAGTATTGCTATTATGTTTGTCTCTGGAAATGCTATTCATCGTCATAATGCTACTACAGGCTAGTGACGAGGGGATGTCGATAAAATCTTCAGCACGCTCGAAATTCTCTTTTCATGTCCCGAGTCTCATAAATTGGTCCAAAGTTCTGAATAGTCTTCAAAGTGCTGTTAACCCTCACACTTTACAAAAATAATATTAAGAAAATGTATTAGGCTATGCCTTGAGTGGTCACGACATAAAATTTTTTTCCTTCCCAGATCACATCTTTTTTCGCCTTTTGAGTGGTTTAAGGTGAATTCACATGTTTATTGTTTATTGATATCTCCTTATTTGCTAGAATTAGAAGGACTACACCACTTACATAACTCTCAGTGTGGGTTTTCCGTTTTTTCGTTTCCTTTTATAAAGGAAATTGTTTATTTTAGCCAAGTTGGGTCCCTAGATTCTGATGACTAACCATTTTTAACCATTTTTTTGTTCCTTGGTTTTGATTCTCTAATAAATTAGTCCTTTACTTGTACCCAATTATTAGACCATGAAGTAGTAATACGAAAAGCTAATTAAATAAGAATCAAAGAAATTAAATAAAATTGGACTTGTTTAAGTTAGGGAGGTCATTTGTTCTGCTATCGCTTGTAAACCATCTTTAAGGGTAAAAGCACAATGAGTGTGGTTTTTAATGATCTGTAGACTATTATGTCCTGAAAGGAATTTATAAACAATAGATCCTGTATGACCTCACCCTCGGCTTGCTAGTTTCGGTTTCAGTGGTGCACTGTTCATTTCAATCTGACGCCATTTCAAGGATTTTCAGTTTTTTTTCAAAATAAACATAAATTTCTTTTCGCAATTAGGTTTTAATTTTAATATGAAATTGAATGAAAGTTAACATTCCTGAATCAATGCCAGATGTCAATTTTTTATAAAAAGGCAGTTTTTCTCAAAACGCGTGTTGATCTATCTACATTTATAATAGTCGAAAAGATGTGACGAATGCTAAACAGACAGTTATTTCGCAAGATACTTATTGTTGATTTTCTTTGTTTGTTAATTTCAAGGTTGATTCTGACAATTGATTAAACAGGAAATTTGATTTTTGCACTGTGATATTTCACTACATGTTCTGAAATGTTATTCTGCCCCTTCTCGTAGAATTATCCTCCTTTCGTGGACTACATGCCTAGACAATGTACTGCACGACACTTTTTTGTTCTACTGAGTTTATCTGAGCTCGGGTATGTATAACATGCTGGTAATGATTATTCAATACAAACGTAAAGTCACAGTGTTTAGACTGCCTCAAGACTGAAAGCAAGGTTGGCTATGGCGATAACCCACCGGGTGATAACCCTCTGGAAGTCTGATTATCTTATCTTGAAGGTGTCAAGGCTATGAGACACTCGGGGGTGTGAGGTCTCACGTTGGCCTATTCTTTTTGGTCGACACCTTCTTGCCAGAGGCACCTTCTATATAATTTTTGTTTTCTCCTTTAATTTTTCATTTTTTTTTCATAGATGACATAATCAATGGATCTTAAGAGATGGTTTAGGTAGCTGTTCGTAGTGCTAGCTACCGCTGGCACCAATGTTCGTGGTGTTTTGCCACCAGTGTTATACTGGTAGGCCACAACGCCACTGGCGTGGTAATATACGGGTGTCACCACTTATTGGAGGGAAAGCCCCGGCCCCAAATTATAATGCTATATGGGGTTTGGTGCTACCCTATTTACAGTATACCCTGTCCCAGGGTGTGATAACGCGATCGAGTGGTCAAATGGCCACTTTCTAAAGCCAAATGTACCTGCCTTGGGTTACGGCTAGAAATTCTCTTAACTCTCTCCTTGGAGGTAACAAACCTCCCTGTCAATATAATAATGACTGTACCTCGTAGCTCTATTCCTACCCTGCCTGGGTTACGGAAAGTAGTTCACAGTTTGTAGAAAATACCTTACCTGTATTCTTCCAAAAGGTCACAATAGTACCACAAAAATATATATATCCCCGAATGGGGTCAAAACAGAGACTAAAAAATAATAATCTTTACAGCACTGTCCGTAGGGGTGGATAGTCACTTGGCCCAACCAATCAGCTACATCCCATTCAAACCCAATTCTACCTCTTAGCTTTATCTTTCAATGACTCCCAAAACCGGGAAGTACCAAAATAAAACTTAGTTCACAGCTTATTTATTGCATAACCACTATCGCTTAGTAACTGAATTTAAACTGTCTTTTGAAATTATACTATAAGCAAATGTAATTAAGAAAACGAAAACAGGTCATTTATCTGAAAGGAAAAGAAACAGGGGTTGGAACCCCAACACCTTCCCCCGTAAGAAAAATGACCGCCCACGCGCTACCTTGGTCCACCCTTACAAACATAAACACTTAACTTCAACTTTACAAAATCCATTTGCCTTCTCTCTTCCACCAGTGTCTGTGCTGCTACTTCCACCGCTTGGCACTGGATCGGTCGTCATCGACACGTTTCTACTGTAGGACCACCATGGTCTAAATCGTATAGTCTCTGCATTAAATTTTGAAAATTGAAGTCTTCAAGATTCGTAGATAATGATTGTGCACAGCACAATCCAAAACAAAAAATTTTCTCGCTCTCACGAATTTACATTTGAGAGGAGCAGAGAATCAGTTTCTGGCACATGTGATGATGCCAGCCATCGTGAAAGATTTGGCTGTGCTAGCCTCTTAATTTCTATCTGTGAAAACCGCCCAACATCTCAATAAAAAAGTAAATTGCCCCTTGGTATAATTTCAAATAATCTAAGGCCGAAAATGCAATGGCCTGTGAAAACGATAAGGGTACTGGGAATGAAGTAAAATTTTGCGCGAACCATGAATCGCCTTTTTTCTGGGTTCCCTCCCCTGGGATAATTAAATGAAGAGAATGTGTTGATGCTAGTTGAAAATGAAATTTGGGTACATCTCCCACTGAATACAATTTGCCGGAAATAATTGTCGGTACCCAGGAAGAATAACAGCTATGAATAGGATTACTGGACAAAGTATATGAGCACTAGTATATGAGCACAAAACCCACTTCTCACTTGATCGTAAGAAAAGATTTACGATACCAACAATAGATAAATAAAGACGGACAAGTGAAAAACGCATAGTATAAAGAACGGATTTAGGAAATATATGTTTTATCTTACGCATAATGACAATATTGCACGTGATGTTGGCTGCTATTATCCCCAAAACCCTTTTAAAATTCAAAACCTCATCTATATATATATAGCTTCAGAGGATACTCATCACGGACAAAGTAATATAAATGCCGATATAAAATAAATTATATAAATTTCGAAATAAAATTAAAAGAATAGGGCAAACAAACGTAGCAGTACATCAGTTAGGACAATGTATTAACCTATTAAAATTCTCTCAATGTTCCTTTATTTTATTTAGCGCTGTTGATTTTATACAAAAAAATGTAATAATATTGGGAAGTATTGCTATTATGTTTGTCTCTGGAAATGCTATTCATTGTCATAATGTTATACAGGCTAGTAATGAGGGGATGTCGATAAAATCCTCAGCACGCTCGAAATTCTCTTTTCATGTCCCGAGTCTCAAAAATTGGTCTAAAGTTCCGAATAGTCTTCAAAGTGCTGATAACCCTCACACTTTACAAAAATAATATTAAGAAAATGTATTAGGCTATGCCTTGCATGGTCACGACATAAAATTTTTTTCCTTCCCAGATCACATCTTTTTTCGCCTTTTGAGTGGTTTAAGGTGAATTCACATGTTTATTGTTTATTGATATCTCCTTATTTGCTAGAATTAGAAGGACTACACCACTTACATAACTCTCAGTGTGGGTTTTCCGTTTTTTCGTTTCCTTTTATAAAGGAAATTGTTTATTTTAGCCACGTTGGGTCCCTAGATTCTGATGACTAACCATTTTTAACCATTTTTTTTTTGTTACTTGGTTTTGATTCTCTAATAAATTAGTCTTTTGCGTGTACCCAATTATTAGACCATGAAGTATTAATATGAAAAGCTAATTAAATAAGAATCAAAGAAATTAAATAAAATTGGATTTGTTTAATTAAGGGGGGTCATTTGTTCCGCTATCGCTTGTAAACCATGTTTAAGGGTAAAAGCACAATGAGTGTGGTTTTTAATGATCTGTAGACTATTATGTCCTGAAAGGAATTTATAAACAATAGATCCTGTATGACCTCACCCTCGGCTTGCTAGTTTCGGTTTCAGTGGTGCACTCTTCATTTCAATCTGACGCCATTTCACTGATTTTCAGGTTTTTTTCATAATTAAAATAAATATAATTCCGAACGGATGATTTAATTTCAATATGAAATTTAATAAAAGTTAAAATTAATGAATCAATGCAAGATGACAATTTTTTATAAATAGGCAGTTTTTCTCAAAACGCGTGTTGATCTATATTTATCATAGTCGAAAAGGTGTGACGAATTCTAAACAGATAGTTATTTCTCTATATGCTTACGTTTGTTTTTGTTTGTTTTTTAATTTGAAGTTTTATTCTGCCAATTGATTAAACAGGAAATTTGAATTTTGCACGGATATTTCCATACATGTTCTGAAATGTAATTCTGACCATTCTTTGTTTCAGCCGATTGTTCCTAATAAGAGCTGCTTAAACAACTTACTGCAAGATTCTTTTTTGTTCTAGTGCTTTTATCCGAGATCGAGTATAGTGCTCATGCAGGTAATGATGAAGACAGTATATCGTACAGTTATAGGGTTTGTGAGTCAACTAGACGAAACTCAAGGTCGTCTATGTCTATATCAAACCTGGTACTAAAACTCTGGAAGGCTGTGTTTCGTACCTTGAATGCGTTATGAATAGAGTAACCCTGGTGTGTGAGGTCACAGGGGGGCCTAGTCTGTGTTGTATACCCCGACGTGCCACAGGTATATAATGTTTGTTTTCTCCTTTAATTTTTCATTTTTTTCATAGATGACATAATCAATGGATCTTAAGATATGGTTTAGGTAGCTGTTCGTAGTGCTAGCTACCGCTGGCACCAATGTTCGTGGTGTTTTGCCACCAGTGTTATGCTGGTAGGCCACAACGCCACTGGCGTGGTAATATACGGGTGTCACCTTTTATTGGAGGGAAAGCCCCGGCCCCAAATTATAATGCTATATGGGGTTTAGTACTACCCTATTTACAGTATACCCTGTCCCAGGGTATGATAACGCGATCGAGTGGTCAAATGGCCACTTTCTAAAGCCAAATGTACCTGCCTTGGGCTACGGCTAGAAATTCTCTTAACTCTCTCCTTGGAGGTAACAAACCTCCCTGTCAATATAATAATGACTGTACCTCGTAGCTCTATTCCTACCCTGCCTGGGTTACGGAAAGTAGTTCACAGTTTGTAGAAAATATCTTACTTGTATTTTTCCGAAAGGTCAGAATAAAACCACAAAAATATATATATCCCCGAATGGAGTCAAAACGCAGACTAAAAAATAATAATCTTTACAGCACTGTCCGTAGGGGTGGATAGTCACTTGGCCCAACCAATCAGCTACATCCCATTCAAACCTAATTCTACCTCTTAGCTTTATCTTTCAATGACTCCCAAAACCGGGAAGTAAGAAAATAAAACTTAGTTCACAGCTTATTTATTGCATAACCACTATCACTTAGTAACGGAATTTAAACTGTCTTTTGAAATTATACTATAAGCAAATGTAATTAAGAAAACGAAAACAGGTCATTTATCTGAAAGGAAAAGAAACAGGGGTTGGAACCCCAACACCTTCCCCCGTAAGAAAAATGACCGCCCACGCGCTACCTTGGTCCACTCTTACAAACATACACACTTAACTTCAACTTTACAAAACCCATTTGCCTTCTCTCTTCCACCAGTGTCTGTGCTGCTACTTCCACCGCTTGGCACTGGATCGGTCGTCATCGACACGTTTCTACTGTAGGACCACCATGGTCTAAATCGTATAGTCTCTGCATTAAATTTTGAAAGTTGAAGTCTTCAAGATTCGTAGATAATGATTGTGCACAGCACAATCCAAAACAAAAAAATCTCTCGCTCTCACGAATTTACATTTGAGAGGAGCAGAGAATCAGTTTCTGGCACATGTGATGATGCCAGCCATTGTGAAAGATTTGGCTGTGCTAGCCTCTTAATTTCCATCTGTAGAAACCGCCCCACATCTCAATAAAAAAGTAAATTGCCCCTTGGTATAATTTCAAATAATCTAAGGCCGAAAATGCACTGGCCTGTGAAAAAGATATGGGTACTGGGAATGAAGTAAAATTTTGCGCGAACCATGAATCGCCTTTTTTCTGGGTTCCCTCCCCTGGGATAATTAAATGAAGAGTATGTGTTGATGCTAGTTGAAAATGAAATTTGGGTACATCTCCCACTGAATACAATTTGCCGGAAATAATTGTCGGTACCCATGAAGAACAACAGCTATGAATAGGATTACTGGACAAAGTATATGAGCACTAGTATATGAGCACAAAACCCACTTCTCACTTGATCGTAAGAAAAGATTTACGATACCAACAATAGATAAATAAAGACGGACAAGTGAAAAACGCATAGTATAAAGAACGGATTTAGGAAATATATGTTTTATCTTACACATAATGACAATATTGCACGTGATGTTGGCTGCTATTATCCCCAAAACCCTTTTAAAACTCAAAACCTCATCTATATATATACAGCTTCAGAGGATACTCATCACGGACAAAGTAATATAAATGCCGATATAAAATAAATTATATAAATTTCGAAATAAAATTAAAAGAATAGGGCAAACAAACGTAGCAGTACATCAGTTAGGACAATTTATTAACCTATTAAAATTCTCCCAATATGTTCCTATATTTTATTTAGTGCTGTTGATTTTATACAAAAAAAATGTAATAATATTGGGAAGTATTGCTATTATGTTTGTCTCTGGAAATGCTATTCATCGTCATAATGCTACTACAGGCTAGTGACGAGGGGATGTCGATAAAACCTTCAGCACGCTCGAAATTCTCTTTTCATGTCCCGAGTCTCATAAATTGGTCCAAAGTTCTGAATAGTCTTCAAAGTACTGATAACCCTCAAACTTTAAAAAAAATAATATTAAGAAAATGTATTTGGCTATGCCTTGCGTGGTCACGACATAAAATTTTTTTCCTTCCCAGATCACATCTTTTTTCGCCTGTTGAGTGGTTTAAGGTGAATTCACATGTTTATTGTTTATTGATATCTCCTTATTTGCTAGAATTAGAAGGACTACATCACTTACATAACTCTCAGTGTGGCTTTTCCGTTTTTTCGTTTCCTTTTATAAAGGAAATTGTTTATTTTAGCCACGTTGGGTCCCTAGATTCTGATGACTAACCATTTTTAACCATTTTTTTTTTGTTACTTGGTTATGATTATCCAATAAATTAGTCCTTTACGTGTACCCAATTATTAGACCATGAAGTATTAATACGAAAATCTAATTAAATAAGAATCAAAGAAATTAAATAAAATCGGACTTGTTCAAGTAAGGGGGGCCATTTGTTCTGCTATCGCTTGTAAACCATGTTTAAGCGTAAAAGCACAATGAGTGTGGTTTTTAATGATCTGTAGACTATTATGTCCTGAACGGAATTTATAAACAATAGATCCTGTATGACCTCACCCTCGGCTTGCTAGTTTCGGTTTCAGTGGTGCACTCTTCATTTCAATCTGACGCCATTTCAAGGATTTTCAGTTTTTTTTCAAAATCACCATAAATTTCTTTTCGCAATTAGGTTTTAATTTCAATATGAAATGGAATGAAAGTTACCATTCCTGAATCAATGCCAGATGGCAATTTTTTATAAAAAGACAGTTTTTTCTCAAAACACGTGTTGATCTATCTATATCTATCATAGTCGAAAAGCTGTGATGAATGCTAAACAGACAATTATTTCTCAAGATGCTTATGGTTGTTTTTCTTAGTTTGTTAATTTGAAGTTTGATTTTGAAAATTGATTAAACAGGAAATTTGAATTTTGCAATGTGATATTTCCATACATGGTCTCAAATATTATTATGCCCAGACACGTAGAAATCTCCTCATGTCATTGCCGACAAGCTTTAACAATTTACCGCAAGTCTCTTTTTTGTTCTACAGATTTTAGCAGAGATAGATTATATAGCAACTGCAGTTAATGACTATGAAAGAAAACTGTGCAGTTATAGGGTTTAGAATTCATCCGTACGGAACTCAAGGTCGGCTATGTCTCAACAACGCCTGTTAATAACACTCTGGAAGGCTTTTGAACTTCCCTTGGATGTGCCACGTCTAGATTCCCCATTGTGTTGGATTTCTCTGTGTGTCCTAGACTTTGGTGTCGAAACCTTTTTGCAACTTTTATATAATTTTTCTGTTCTCCTTTAATTTTTCATTTTTTTCATAGATGACATAATCAATGGATCTTAAGATATGGTTTAGGTAGCTGTTCGTTGTGCTAGCTACCGCTGGCACCAATGTTCGTGGTGTTTTGCCACCAGTGTTATACTGGTAGGCCACAACGCCACTGGCGTGGTAATATACGGGTGTCACCACTTATTGGAGGGAAAGCCCCGGCCCCAAATTATAATGCTATATGGGGTTTGGTACTACCCTATTTGCAGTATACCCTGTCCCAGGGTATGATAACGCGATCGAGTGGTCAAATGGCCACTTTCTAAAGCCAAATGTACCTGCCTTGGGTTACGGCTGGAAATTCTCTTAACTCTCTCCTTGGAGGTAAAAAACCTCCCTGTCAATATAATAATGACTGTACCTCGTAGCTCTATTCCTACCCTGCCTGGGTTACGGAAAGTAGTTCACAGTTTGTAGAAAATACCTTACCTGTATTTTTCCAAAAGGTCACAATAGTACCACAAAAATATATATATCCACGAATGGAGTCAAAACGCAGACTAAAAAATAATAATCTTTACAGCACTGTCCGTAGGGGTGGATAGTCACTTGGCCCAACCAATCAGCTACATCCCATTCAAACCTAATTCTACCTCTTAGCTTTATCTTTCAATGACTCCCAAAACCAGGAAGTACGAAAATAAAACTTAGTTCACAGCTTATTTATTGCATAACCACTATCGCTTAGTAACGGAATTTAAACTGTCTTTTGAAATTATACTATAAGCAAATATAATTAAGAAAAAGAAAACAGGTCATTTATCTGAAAGGAAAAGAAACAGTGGTTGGAACCCCAACACCTCCCCCCGTAAGATAAATGACCGCCACCACGCTACCTTGGTTCACCCTTACAAACATAAACACTTAACTTCAACTTTACAAAATCCATTTGCCTTCTCTCTTCCACCAGTGTCTGTGCTGCTACTTCCACCGCTTGGCACTGGATCGGTCGTCATCGACACGTTTCTACTGTAGGACCACCATGGTCTAAATCGTATAGTCTCCGCATTAAATTTTGAAAATTGAAGTCTTCAAGATTCGTAGATAATGATTGTGCACAGCACAATCCAAAACAAAAAAATTTCTCGCTCTCACGAATTTACATTTGAGAGGAGCAGATAATCAGTTTCTGGCACATGTGATGATGCCAGCCATCGTGAAAGATTTGGCTGTGCTAGCCTCTTAATTTCCATCTGTGGAAACAACCCCACATCTCAATAAAAAGTAAATTGCCCCTTGGCATACTTTCAAATAATCTAATGCCGAAAATGCAAAGGCCTGTGAAAACGATAAGGGTACTGGGAATGAAGTAAAATTTTGAGCGAATCATGAATCGCCTTTTTTCTGGGTTCCCTCCCCTGGGATAATTAAATGAAGAGTATGTGTTGATGCTAGTTGAAAATGAAATTTGGGTACATCTCCCACTGAATACAATTTGCCGGAAATAATTGTCGGTACCCATGAAGAACAACAGCTATGAATAGGATTACTGGACAAAGTATATGAGCACTAGTATATGAGCACAAAACCCACTTCTCACTTGATCGTAAGAAAAGATTTACGATACCAACAATAGATAAATAAAGACGGACAAGTGAAAAACGCATAGTATAAAGAACGGATTTAGGAAATATATGTTTTATCTTACGCATAATGACAATATTGCACGTGATGTTGGGTGCTATTATCCCCAAAACCCTTTTAAAACTCAAAACCTCATCTATATATATATATAGCTTCAGAGGATACTCATCACGGACAAAGTAATATAAATGCCGATATAAAATAAATTATATAAATTTCGAAATAAAATTAAAAGAATAGGGCAAACAAACGTAGCAGTACATCAGTTAGGACAATTTATTAAACTATTAAAATTCTCCCAATATGTTCCTGTATTTTAGTTAGTGCTGTTGATTTTATACAAAAAAAATGTAATAATATTGGGAAGTATTGCTATTATGTTTTTCTCTGGAAATGCTATTCATCGTCATAATGCTACTACAAGGCTAGTAACGAGGGGATGTCAATAAAACCTTCAGCACGCTTGAACTTCTCCTTTCATGTCCTGAGTCTCATAAATTGGTCCAAAGTTCTGAATAGTCTTCAAAGTACTGATAACCCTCAAACTTTAAAAAAAATAATATTAAGAAAATGTATTTGGCTATGTCTTGCGTGGTCACGACATAAAATTTTTTTCCTTCCCAGATCACATCTTTTTTCGCCTTTTGAGTGGTTTAAGGTGAATTCACATGTTTATTGTATATTGATATCTCCTTATTTGCTAGAATTAGAAGGACTACACCACTTACATAACTCTCAGTGTGGGTTTTCCGTTTTTTTCGTTTCATTTTATAAAGGACATTGTTTATTTTAGCCAAGTTGGGTCCCTAGATTCTGATGACTAACCATTTTTAACCATTTTTTTTTTGTTCCTTGGTTATGATTCTCCAATAAATTAGTCCTTTACTTGTACCCAATTATTAGACCATGAAGTAGTAATACGAAAATCTAATTAAATAAGAATCAAAGAAATTAAATAAAATTGGACTTGTTCAAGTTAGGGAGGTCATTTGTTCTGCTATCGCTTGTAAACCATCTTTAAGCGTAAAGGCACAATGAGTGTGGTTTTTAATGATCTGTAGACTATTATGTCCTGAACGGAATTTATAAACAATAGATCCTGTATGACCTCACCCTCGGCTTGCTAGTTTCGGTTTCAGTGGTGCACTCTTCATTTCAATCTGACGCCATTTCAAGGATTTTCAGTTTTTTTTCAAAATCACCATAAATTTCTTTTTGCAAGTAGGTTTTAATTTCAATATGAAATGTAATAAAAGTTACCATTCCTGAATCAATGCCAGATGGCAATTTTTTATAAATAGACAGTTTTTCTCAACACACGTGTTGATCTCTCTATATTTATCATAGTCGAAAAGCTGTGACGAATGCTAAACAGACAATTATTTCGCAAGATACTTAATGTTGATTTTCTTTGTTTGTTAATTTCAAGGTTGATTCTGCCTATTGATTAAACAGGAAATCTGAATTTTATACTGGGATATTTTCCTACATTTTCTGAAATGTAATTCTGACCATTCTTTGTTTCAGCTTATCATTTCTTTTACTACCTGCTTAACCCATGGAATGCAATTCACTTTTTTGTTCTACTGCTGTTATCAGCTATATATTCTATTGCAAATGCAGTTTATGATTATGAAAGACTGCCGTACATTCCCAGGGGTAGTACTGCCTCCAGAAGGAAAGCAAGGTCGGCTATGGCTATCACCAAAATGGTGAAAGAACCCTGCGAGGTTGTTTATCTGACCATTGAAGCGTCATGATTAGAGTAAACCTTGTGTTTGATGGCGCTGTGAGTCCTAGGCTTTGTGGTATACAACGTCGTGTCACAGGTATATAATGTTTGTTTTCTCCTTTAATTTGTCCATTTTTTTCATAGATGACATAATCAATGGATCTTAAGATATGGTTTAGGTAGCTGTTCGTAGTGCTAGCTACCGCTGGCATCAATGTTCGTGGTGTTTTGCCACCAGTGTTATACTGGTAGGCCACAACGCCACTGGCGTGGTAATATACGGGTGTCACCACTTATTGGAGGGAAAGCCCCGGCCCCAAATTATAATGCTATATGGGGTTTGGTACTACCCTATTTACAGTATACCCTGTCCCAGGGTGTGATAACGCGGTCGAGTGGTCAAATGGCCACTTTCTAAAGCCAAATGTACCTGCCTTGGGTTACGGCTAGAAATGCTGTTAACTCTCTCCTTGGAGGTGACAAACCTCCCTGTCAATATAATAATGACTGTACCTCGTAGCTCTATTCCTACCCTCCCTGGGTTACGGAAACTAGTTCACAGTTTGTAGAAAATATCTTACTTGTATTTTTCCGAAAGGTCAGAATAGTACCACAAAAATATATATATCCCCGAATGGGGTCAAAATGGAGACTAAAAAATAATAATCTTTACAGCACTGTCCGTAGGGGTGGATAGTCACTTGGCCCAACCAATCAGCTACATCCCATTCAAACCCAATTCTACCTCTTAGCTTTATCTTTCAATGACTCCCAAAACCAGGAAGTACCAAAATAAAACTTAGTTCACAGCTTATTTATTGCATAACCACTATCGCTTAGTAACGGAATTTAAACTGTCTTTTGAAATTATACTATAAGCAAATGTAATTAAGAAAACGAAAACAGGTCATTTATCTGAAAGGAAAAGAAACAGGGGTTGGAACCCCAACACCTTCCCCCGTAAGAAAAATGACCGCCCACGCGCTACCTTGGTCCACCCTTACAAACATAAACACTTAACTTCAACTTTACAAAATCCATTTGCCTTCTCTCTTCCACCACTGTCTGTGCTGCTACTTCCACCGCTTGGCACTGGATCGGTCGTCATCGACACGTTTCTACTGTAGGACCACCATGGTCTAAATCGTATAGTCTCCGCATTAAATTTTGAAAGTTGAAGTCTTCAAGATTCGTAGATAATGATTGTGCACAGCACAATCCAAAACAAAAATTTTCTCGCTCTCACGAATTTACATTTGAGAGGAGCAGAGAATCAGTTTCTGGCACATGTGATGATGCCAGCCATTGTGAAAGATTTGGCTGTGCAAGCCTCTTAATTTCCATCTGTGGAAACAGCCCCACATCTCAATAAAAAAGTAAATTGCCCCTTGGCATAATTTCAAATAATCTAAGGCCGAAAATGCACTGGCCTCTAAAAACGATAAGGGTACTGGGAATGAAGTAAAATTTTACGCAAACCATGAATCGCCATTTTTCTGGGTTCCCTCCCCTGGGATAATTAAATGAAGAGTATGTGTTGATGCTAGTTGAAAATGAAATTTGGGTACATCTCCCACTGAATACAATTTGCCGGAAATAATTGTCGGTACCCATGAAGAACAACAGCTATGAATAGGATTACTGGACAAAGTATATGAGCACTAGTATATGAGCACAAAACCCACTTCTCACTTGATCGTAAGAAAAGATTTACGATACCAACAATAGATAAATAAAGACGGACAAGTGAAAAACGCATAGTATAAAGAACGGATTTAGGAAATATATGTTTTATCTTACACATAATGACAATATTGCACGTGATGTTGGCTGCTATTATCCCCAAAACCCTTTTAAAACTCAAAACCTCATCTATATATATACAGCTTCAGAGGATACTCATCACGGACAAAGTAATATAAATGCCGATATAAAATAAATTATATAAATTTCGAAATAAAATTAAAAGAATAGGGCAATTGACGGGAAACATAATTCAAAAGTTACAAAGCAAACGGAAGATGTTCAGCGTGTGAAGACTTTACAAAAAAGGCTGCATAGCCCCACTCAACTGGTTAAACCCAAAAAATGGGTAAGGAGACTGAATCTTCGTGTTGAAGCTAACCAGTCTACAATTCCTACATAACCAGTAACAGCAGTAAATGTACCAGTAACAGCAGTACTAGCAGTAATGTGGACAGTAAATGCAGTAGTATGGACAAAATTAGATTTTAGTAAAACATTAAGATGCAAATACAAAGTTTTCGAATTACCACTTTTTATTAAGACAACCTCTCTACAATATAAATTTAGTCCTTCGAATATTCCCCGTTGGTACGCCTCATTAGTCAGGTCATAGCCTGTAAAGCAACGTGATGTACAACTTCATCTAATTGGTTTGCTTCTGGTGTCGTTTGTTTTGTCAATAACAAACTTGGCTTATAATCCCGTACGTCTTCCTAAGGGATGTCACTGTTCTGACACTCGAAAATGTCCTGTGAATAGAACACAGGTTGTGGTGGCCCTGGGGCTAGCCAACCAGTTAATGACCCTATGGAAGGGTGTTTTCTTTACATGGAACGTAGTAGGAGCTGAAGCTAAGTTGTTTGCACAGGAAGCGTAGTAGGAGCTGATTAATAACATGGTATTAATCAGGAGGTTTGCAAGAGTAAGTGTTTCCTGTCTGATAAGATATTGTTACTTCCATCATTGGAACAGTTTTTAGGAACCAATTATTTAGGACAATAATGTGACCACGCGTCAGGCCACACTATAATTGATGCAAGTTTGATGGAATGCCGCTGAAACAAAATACTAAGAAGTAGCAGTAGTAGTAGCAGTAAATGTACCAGTAACAGCAGTACTAGCAGTAGTGTGGACAGTAAATGCAGTAGTATGGACAAAATTAGATTTTAGTAAAACATTAAGACGCAAATACAAAGTTTTCGAATTACCACTTTTTATTAAGACAACCTCTCTACAATCTAAATTTAGTCCTTCGAATATTCCCCGCTGGTACGCCTCATTAGTCAGGTCATAGCCTAAGGCACGCTATCAAGGTTAAATTACCTTAGGGCCATAGTTTATCTCCCCTATAAAGGGAGAAATAAAGACAACAACTACAACTTCACCCAACAACTATAAAACGACTTTACAACATATTTGTACCCTCTGTTCATTCAAACTTCAGAGAGTTAATCAACGGATGATTGAAGGCAAGACGGTTAATTTGAGAGATACATCTTTCGATATGAACAATGTGCATTCAACTGTCCCCTTGAGCACTGCCTATATACTGTGATTCACTATGTTGGTACTTGTGACAGAAAATCCAATTGTGACCCCCATGGAAACCATAAAAAAAGGAATAAAAGCTATGCCTTTTGTTCCTTCTGAGAAATCTGTATTAAAAAGAACCAAAAAAGTAGCAAAACCCAAAACATTGAACCCAAGAACTTTTCCATAACGAATTTAGCAATACAGTGAATGAGCTGCAGACAAATGTTCCGAAAAGTCAGCGGCAAGTAAAGAATACCTTTTCTTTGGCCAGATAAAAACACGATATCCAAAGACACAGGTAACATGATTCGATATTGTAAGATAGAAACCGATTTTGTTGTAACAGAAAATTTTTTGGGCAAAGAGAAGCAGCCGTCACCTGTGTATCAGAATTTGCTATCTTAGAAGTTGATTACTTTGTAAAACATGGTATCCCGATAGTGTTCTATTATGATACCAAATATAACATTGGAAATTACTGGGTTTCAGCTCTGACATTCCGACATCTTGACTTCAACAATAAAAGAACAACACCTTTGATTCCAATTGCATTTTTACTTCACACAAATAGATCAGCTGATTCGCATAAAGAGCTGCTTATACTTCTTATGAAGAAAGCACCAAGCATCAATTCAACCCAAAATTCTTTTGTGAGTTATAGAGAAAAGGGTATAGAGGTTGCGAGAAAAAAAATTCTTCCTGTTATTCAGGCTGCTCATTGCTGGCTACACTATCGGATCAATAAAAAAACATGCACTTCAGAAAATGGGGCCATCTAAAGAAGACATCAAGGTAGTTCAAGACGATATTCTTCAGTTGCTAAGATCAAAAAGTGAAGATGAGTACTACCAAATAAGAACCTTCAGGCTCGTGAAATGGCCCATCCCTGCATTCACCTACTTTCGAGATAATTTGGAATCTGACATGTTGAAGCATGATTGTGCCTTCATGATTTCCCAGATTCCTGATTTTAATCCAGTCTCCGGAATAACAACAATACCGCAGAGTCATTCAATGCTGTGATGAAAAGAGTTATACAACAACAGCGAGACATACCAATGGACATATCCATCTTGGGCTTTCTTTGTTTAGAAGATGAATATTATACAAACGTGTCTCGTAGATATAAAGGACTAGGATATTATAGAGTCCTTGAGAAGGCACATAAGGAAAAAAGAGTTCATATCAAGAAGGAAGAAGATCCACTTAAATCCAGGAATGAAATATTTCGGCTTATGGTCAAATAATTATATGAATCAGATTTCTTTTGCGAAATAAATAGTAAAAAAGAAAACGGCCAGCAAAGTGGTTTAGTTGACATAGCAGAAACTTTATGGAGAAAGGGACAAGTTACATTTTGCAACGAAAAGCAAGTGTATCTTGTTTCAAGTCTGACTAGAAAGAAGGTTAGTGTTGTGACACCATGCACAGAAACAATCACTGTTAAAGGAAATAAAATTGTTACAAAGGGTGCTAAGAGGTATAGCTTGGTTGAAGTTTTATGATTGTTCTTGTAATTTTGGAATCTCTGTATGTCCTTGCAAACTAGCAGTTTTAAAATCTCGAGGACATGCAACTGAAAAATCAATTATACAGCTGAAAACACTCAAGAAAGTGAAGGGGAGATATAAAAGTTACGTGATGCCTGGAATAAAAAGCTCATTAACAATTCAGGACTGTTACAATAATAAACCTGCAGCATATTCACTAGCAGCCAATACATTGTCGTCGACTGCTGATGGTGATGATCAGAATGAAGGGAGTTTTTCACCGTCAATTGATGAAACTGCAAAAGATAACTTGAAAACAAGCAGGGACCAGAATACATAAGAAACGGGTTTCAGAAATGAAAACAAAGAAATTAATGAAATAGCTTCACTTAAAAAGACTTCCAAACACGGATCAAGAAGCTCTGACGGGAAACATAATTCAAAAGTTACAAAGCAAACGGAAGATGTTCAGTGTGTGAAGACTTTACAAAAAAGGCTGCATAGCCCCACTCAACTGGTGAAACCCAAAAAATGGGTAAGGAGACTGAATCTTCGTGTTGAAGCTACCCAGTCTACAATTCCTACAGCCCTTTATCATGGTTACGCGTTTAAAGGTCCCATAAATGATTT
The DNA here is from genome assembly GCF_049724085.1 of Artemia sp. Qi Xiang Cuo. NCBI lineage: Eukaryota > Metazoa > Arthropoda > Branchiopoda > Anostraca > Artemiidae > Artemia > Artemia sp. Qi Xiang Cuo. Next base: position 4,654,427 of record NC_142812.1, on the reverse strand, counting down.
GCATGACGTATCAAAGCAAGAGATCCAGCTTTTAAAAAGCCTTTTTGGAATAGTGGTAAAATCTACCAATTCTGCTATGGTAGAAATCGCAGAGAAACTAGATGGGTGGAGAGCTAATTGTTTTCTCTTAAGGGACACAGAAGTGTTTCCGATTTTCTTTCAAGACCTTTAATCACCGCTGAAGCCAGATACTTGGCCCACAACTAAATGGTTTCGTACCTCGTCAATCTTGTAACATCTAGCTGTGCGTCAGCAAGAACTATCGATAGTTACTCTACTTTTAACTTGACAAATATTGATGCCTTAAATACTTACCCAGATAGGCCTAGAGAGAGTTTTAGTGATGTTTCTAATGATTGCAGTGTTCTGTTTGTTCCATTGTGTGTCAATATGTGAGATATAACAAACAGGGAGTCCAAGAATCATTTCATTCTGGGAATATGTGATTTCTCCAGGAGAACTTTCTATCTTCTTGATAGCAAGAAACCATTAAACCGAGCTCAAGGGAGGCTAGGTGTTTCCAACCTCAAAAATCTGATGAAGGGAGTGGATAAATGGTATATAGAACTTGAACTTGGCTCGTGAAGAATAGCTTCACAAGTAGATTCTTCAAGCTGTGGGCCTTTTGTTGTCAAATATACCCAAGACGACAAAAATGAAATAACCTATTTGGAAAGCGCACTATCAATTGATCTTCCATCACCTTCTAAGTACAAGAGGTCAAAGGGAAGATTCACACTATCTTAAAAATTCTTAGAATTATGTAACGATGATACTGAAATGGCAAATAAGTAAAATATTAAACTAATGAATAAATATAGAATCAAATTAGCTGTCCAGGTACTTGAATCTATTTTAATACAGAACAGAACATCTAGTTGTTATAACTGTCGAGAACGGATGTGGGAAAACATGCAGTTCATATGTAAAAACTGCTGTGTCTAAAGAGAAAAACACAAACAAACACGCAGTCACACACAGAAACACAAAGAGAGAGGCAAACACACATTCAGACAAACAAAACGAAAACTTTCAAAATACACTTGGAATCACCAAAAATGCAAGAAAAGACAAACTAAACTACGAAACAGCAAGACTAAACATCCTAAATCATATGTTATAAACGAAAAACTTTCAAAACACAATTAGAAACAGCAACAAAGCTAACACAGACGATCTAAACCGCAAAACAGCGCAACTAGATATCCTAAATCACGTAATTCCAACAAAAACATACAAAAACGCTTTGAAAAACCAATAAAGCTAATACAGACATGCTAAACCATGAAACAAAATAAATAAATACCTTCTTCAAAAATACTCTTTGAAACAAGAAGAAAGCTAACACTGGCAAGATAAACCATGAGAGAGCTCAACTAAACATCCTAAATTAAAGTTTCAAATGAAAAACTTCCATATATATATATATATATATATATATATATATATATATATATATATATATATATATATATATATATATATATATATATATATATATATATATATATATATATATATATATATATATATATATATATATATATATATATATATATATATATATATATATATATATATATATATATATATATATATATGTTTTATGTATGTGTAAGTTTGTGTCTGTGTGTAAGTTTTTGTATGTTTTAGTTTTTGTGTGTGTATTTTTTTGTGTGTGTGTAACTTTTTGCGTGTGTATAAGTTTTTTTGTGTGTGTGTATATGTTTTTGTGTGTGTGTAAGTTTTTGTGTGTGTGTTAGTTTGTGTGTGTGTGTGTATGTATTTTTGTGTGTGTATTTTTTTTTTTTTGCGTGAGTTTTTTGTGTGTGTGTAAGTTTTTGTAAGTGTAAGTTTTTGTCTGTGTACGTTTTTTGTGTGTGTGTAAGTTTTTGTGTCAAAATACATTTTTTAGATTTTCTGTCACTTTTGAGCAACATCGCATCTTACGCTCAGTTCATTTCAATGGACTGTTTTTCAATAATATTACGGAGTTCTATATGTTTAAAAAAAAACGTACATTTATAAGTTATCATTTATCATATCATATGTATAGGTTAATTAGGTATGTTTGTTTTTATCTAATGATTCTGTTTTAGTATCTAGCTTGGGCATACAAAGCCTGTGCTTCCAAATTGGCTTTTTGGTGTGCCACAATATTCTGGTTTTTGTGGTTTCCTGTTAACATCTTAATAGGATGGCTGATAGACCACATTTTTTCAACATCCTGGGAAGAATTTTACAATAACTTTTGGATTAATAACATGGTATTAATCAGGAGGTTTGCAAGAGTAAGTGTTTCCTGTCTGATAAGATATTGTTACTTCCATCATTGGAACAGTTTTTAGGAACCAATTATTTAGGAAAATAATGTGACCACGCGTCAGGCCACACTATAATTGATGCAAGTTTGATGGAATGCCGCTGAAACAAAATACTAAGAAGTAGCAGTAGTAGTAGCAGTAAATGTACCAGTAACAGCAGTACTAGCAGTAGTGTGGACAGTAAATGCAGTAGTATGGACAAAATTAGATTTTAGTAAAACATTAAGACGCAAATACAAAGTTTTCGAATTACCACTTTTTATTACTATGGCCCTTACTAGTTCACCTAGTAACCAAATTCAAAATTCAAGTAACCAAGAAAATTCTAGTGTTGCAAGTATTAACTTCAAAGCGTTAATAGATTCGGGTGCATCGGTTAACATAATAAATTCGAATGTAGTTAACGAACTTCCAATATATATTAAGCAACGGAAAAATTCCGATATTCTCAGTGTAACTAGTGTCACTGGTCATAGGCTCGAAGCTGCAGACTCCATTCGTTTAGATGTAATAGAAGATAACAAAACCTTTCCTACAAACTTCATAATCTGCAAAAATTTCCCATATGAAGCTATAATTGGTGCTAATTTTCTAAAATCTAATAAAGTGTTATTGGATATAGCAAATAATAGACTCGTGTATCCACACGATCCCATTCTCCAACGCGTGGAGAGAGGGGAAGCAACAGTGAATAGAATCAAATCTTTTATACCTCACGTCACGTCATTTTCTCCCACGGGACGAGAAAGAAAATCAAACAACAAATGGATCGAGTCAATAAAAGCAAAAATGGGAAAAATACAGGAGTACAGGCAAATAGAATTAAAGAAAGGAGCTTAATTATGGAATAAGAAAGTAAGTCCAAGCACTATTGTAAGTTGACAGGGTTTGGAAGCACCACTAAAGCCAACCCCAAAAGCGGAAGACCTGACACAGCCAAGCGCCAACCACAACCTAAAAGAAAATAACTTGGAAGAAAAATATTATGGATTAGCAATATGTAAAACAAAAATCCCCCCAAATACTATGCAAAGAGTACAAATCTCTCAAATGGTCACCCCTGTAAATGACAATTCCGAAATTTGGTTCGCATCCCCGTGTAAAGAAATTCCAGAAAATCTGTTTTGTGAAGAACAGATCATTTCATATGAAAAAGGCAAAGGTTTTATTTGGTTAACTAACACGCATGAAAACGATATGATTACATTGAAAAAAGGAACATGTCTCGTTGAAATACAGGTTATTTCTGAACAGGAGCTAAACAAATGGAGAGGCTCCAAGGAAAGCTTAGTTAATAATATTGGAACTAGCAATCCTAAGAATAGATACCCCCCTAACAAAACCCCAATTTTTCGAAAAATTTAAATTAGATCATATCCAAGATACGCAATTAAAGGAAAAATTATGTGAATTACTTTGGAATTTTAGAGATATTTTTTCTACATGTGAGGAAGACATCGGGTTGATACCATTTTATCATCATTCTATCCAAACCACAGGGTTATCTGTAGCTAAACAGCCCTATCGCATCCCCCATCCCTACAAATGCTGGTTAAAAAATAATATCCGCGAATTAGAAAGAAACAATATTATACGACCGAGTATAAGCCCCTATTCAGCCCCCGTTATACTAGTACCAAAAAAGAACAAAGACCTTAGACTTGTAGTAGACTATAGAGCGTTAAATAAGCAAGTAGTAAGTGACAAATTTCCCCTGCCCCGAATTGATGAAATCCTAGATTCCATTTCAACCAAAAATAAAATTTTTACATCTCTTGACCTCACGCAAGGTTATCATCAGGTCAAGATAGCAGATAATGACGTCTATAAAACGGCTTTTTCAACGACGGAATGTGGTACTTATGAATATTTGAGAGTACCCTTCGGACTAAAAACTAGCTCAAGCGCATTATGCAGTCCTATACGACACCTGTTGAGATTAATATAAAATATTATAAAGTGTTTTTCCGATGTTACCTGTATTTGCAAAGGGCCTGCGGACAGTTTGAGTAAGCTCACCAAAATTTGTAAAATAGTCAGAGGGTACCCGGAAATTTAGGACTGAAAAGGTAAATTTGTTTCAATCCGAAATAAAATTCTTAGGACTGATTGTGGATCAAGGTCAATTTTCACCAGACCCTGAGAAGATAAAATGTGTGGAAAATCTTAAGCCGCCAAAAACTTTGAAACAATTAAGAGGCATCATTGGTTTAACCAGTTACTTTACAAAATTTATACGCAACTACGCCCAAATCGCAAAGCCCCTAACAGATCTAACTAAAGTGACTTCCAAAAATAGTACCTAGTCTCTGGAAGCTCAAACTTCTTTAGACACTCTCAAGAAAGCTCTTACTTCTGAACCAGTATTAGCGTTACCAGAATTTGAATAAGAAACATTTGTGGTTACCACCGATGCTTCACCTTTTGGCGTCGGTGCAATTCTTTCCCAAATAATCCCCGTGGAAAACAACCTCGAATCGCAACCGGACCCCCCTCAATATATAGAGAAAGTCATATGCTATTCAAGCAGAACTAACGAAAGGCGAAAAAAGTTATTCAGCAATGCAATTGGAGTTACTATCTATAATTTACCACTTAGACAAATTTAGACATTATTTAGTAGGTCGAAATTTTAAGTTGCGTTCGGATCATAAAAGCTTACTGTACCTAAGCACATTCAAGAATCCAACCGGAATTTTAGCGCGATGGATAATGAAAATCCAAGATCTGGATTACGAATTTGAACATGTGACCGGCAAACAAAATTCCCCTTGCGATTTTCTAAGTAGATACCCAGAGAATAAAACCTAATATGATGAAAATGATCACGTACATTACGGTGATTAATCTAAAAAACGACATATGAACGATAAGTAAGACATCTTAAAAGAAAAAAAGGTGCTACGGTTACTCCCCTTATCACTAGTAAACATTAAAAGGACCCAAGTTAAAGATGAAATGTGTTTAACTCTCATTATTTACTTTGTGAATTCTGATAATCTCCCTAATAAGTTCAAAGCCCTAAGACGGGAAATAGACAATTTTTATTATGACTTTGACGAAGAAATCCTTTGCAGGATAGTAACAGGCGAAACAAATAGAAATCAAATCTTAATAATCCCAGTGCTCCCCCAAAACTTAATAATACCCGCCTTTGAGTACTTCCATTCGGAAATAGGCGGACACTTAGGAATAACCAAGACATTTCACAAGCTAAAACAATACTTTTATGTTCCGTCGGCATTAATAAAACTTAAGGATTATATAAATACGTGTGAAGCGTGCAATTTAAGGAAAAAACCCCAAACGTACCCTAATCCCCCCTTGGGAAGAGTGCCAGTAGCAAGGTTCCCTTTCGATATCGTATCATTCGACCTATATGGTACGAGTGGAGGATTACCTGTTACTAATAGAGGTCATACTTGCGTTCTTTCAGTAATAGACCATTTTACCGGCTTCACTTTTGCCAAGGCATTGAAAAATCAAGGCGCATACGCCACGAGCAAAGCGTTAGCAAAAATATTTTTAAAAGTTGGCATTCCTCGCCATCTTATTAGCGACAACGGAACTAACTTCGTTTCTAAAGTAACAAAAGATTTAATGAGTTTCCCTAAAAGAGAAATTAGTAACCTCTCCCTACCATCCACAAGCTAATGGAAAAATCGAAAATAGGCACAAAATATTTTCCAATGTCTTGAGTATTTATACAAAGGACAATCGAAACGTTGGGATCAATATCTACCTTATTTAACTAGTGTAATTAATACGGTATACTCGGAAACGACTAAAGAGAATCCATTTTTTCTTTTGTTCGGACGCGATTTTGAAATACCTTATCAAGAAATTATAGAATCAAGGCAATATTACAAAGGTACAGAGGACTATAAACAAGACTTTATAAATAAGATGAGAAAAACCTATAAAATAGTTAGACAAGAGTTAGAAAAATGTAAAATGAATCAAGAGCTGATGAATGAATCTAAGATAAAGGTGAATATAAATTTCAAGGTAGGCGACCGTGTATATCTGAAAAATTAAGCTAATATGGAAGGCAAAAAATTTTCCAATAAGTATTCAGGACCCTATAGAATAATTAAAAAATATGACAACGATTTTACTTTTAAAATGATAAATTCAGAAAACGGAAGAACATACAAGGCACATGTAAGCCGTATGAAAGGTGCCAAATACCCCGTTAAGTGGGCACCCGAACCCTCATCTTCAGATTCATCAAACGCGGAAAATCAATTTCCTAAGTCCAGGCTATCCGAACTAAAACCCTTTAATTTCAAACAAAACTATTTTGAAAACAATAGCGAAGAGGAAGATTTTGAAGAATTTTTGGCCATGAAAAATCTAGTCATCCCTAAAAGAAAACCCCTAATACCCATGCCTGCAAGAACCCCAAAAAGCCCAGAGAGTTCATCCACAGAAAGCTCCGAGCAAGAATTGGATTATACGCTGTCGCCAAAAACCCAATTTTTCCCCGATAGAATTTCAACTCCATGTCCCCCCAAAAGATTTGCTGATGACATGGTATCCCCATCAACCCCAAAAGAAAGACCTCTGTCGCTAAAGGAGGAATTAAACAGAGCCATAAAAACCCCAGGTGCAAAAAGAAGGAAGACTCCTCCTAGGGATACGAGTACAAAAAATTTGAGAGATGCCGTGGAATTTATCAATTATCCGATAAAAACAAGGCAAAGTACCTTGCCGTGGACACAGGAACACCCGGAAGACGAAAATTTGGGACAGTACCATCACATAACGGTATCCAAAGTAAAACCCAAAGAATCTCACTCCTGGAAACAGACCATGCTACGAAATACACCTCACCCCCGGGAAGATATGGCATTCAAGCAGTGGAGATATTCTCCAAAACTATTTGACACCTCCCAGAGTTCCCAAGAATCTTTCAACTCCCCCGAAGCAGGACCTAAGCGTGAGGAAATAGAAAATTAACCCTCAACCTCTAGAGGTGATGAAATATATGAAACACCAGCAAGTGATACTACCAAACCTCAAAGGACAACCCCTGAAAGCGCTAACGAACTGAATCCTCAGGAACTAGCTCTACCGAATCCTACGATGAGCTCCAAAACGCACAGAAACAAAAACCTACTTCGGCTACCGCCCATGCAAAACAGGCTAAGGCAAAAGGCCAGAAATTCCTTTCGAAACAATACAAGAAATTTGACCTAAACTCCATGAGAAAGTCAGAAAAGAGTGAAACGCAAGAAAACGAACAGGAGTTTACAACTAAATCTGGAATAATTATTAAAAGGCCGTACACATTTACATATTTAAATGAAACAATTACCCCAAAAAATTATAAAGTAATATTAAATCAAAATGAGCAGTTAAAAAAAAAAAAAAAACTTAAAACCAGAATATATGAATAAGACATCACAATAAAAGTCGCCCATAAAAGTTCGAAATAAGTCAATAGTTATTTTTTCAAGATAAACTAAATCCCGGCTTGGTAAAGAACCCCGAAGATAGAATAACAACAAGATTATTTCAAACCCTCCTCCTAAGTACAGATACCCAGTGCAACCCCGTTACTGACATAACAAATATTGATCAACTACTTAAAATAAGATCAAAACTTCTCGAGGACACGGCACAATTAGTAGCAGAAAGAGTGAAAATAGAGAGTATTATAGAAACCACATTTAGATCCCTTAGTGAAGAGAAGGCTTCCCAAGAAAGAATGAATAAAAGAATAAATGAGATTTTAGTAGCTAAACAAATGAATAAGTTGATTGAAACACAGTTTATGGAAGTTAAAGAACAGACCGCTAAAATCCAAAATGAAATGGAATCAATAAGTGACATCATGCTTTTCGAGGGATATAATTATCCCGACCAGATTCTAAAATTGCAAGTATTATACGATAAGAAGCAGGAAATTGATAAAAAAGTACAAGACTATAGAAACAGTACTGTTCTGTCCACGACAATGGCAGTACAGTAAGCCATGGCACCCCGACGAGCAAAGATTCTAGACTTGCAGCATAAATACGACCACTTAAAAGCACAGAAAGAAATAATTCAGCTGCAACAGGACAGCTTAGAGAAACAACTAAAAGAGAACCACGTCAAAATTACCGAAGAACTTCAGAAACAAAGAGATTTCTGCTCAAACCTAGAAAAAATTGTTGCAACATACTTTACTGTTGAAATTGACCTACCCTCAGTCCCCATTTGGAAAATCTTCTTACTAACAGCTACAACGAAGGACCATCCCAACCCGCATATTTTGCGATTCCAAATCAAGTTCGTCATCACCACATAAAACCCCAAGTGGAAACTAATCAACAGAATCCTCCAACGGATAATAATGTAATTACGAGGACCCAGTACCCTGACGCCCAAGAGAATGTTACTACGGGCCACAATTCCTCGGACGTCTCTGCACCACAAGGAATAACCAATACCCAACTATTACCAGAAGATACGGAAAACTAGGAATATCAAACGCGGGAATTAGTCGAACTCAAAAGAAAGAGGTAAAAATGTATATATTTCCACAAAAAAATTTTTTTTTTCTATATTTCCGCTAGCCAAGAATAGAGTGTTTCCCTCATAAAAAAAATAATAAATAAAATAAACAAATATATTACAAATTCACTCATAAGGGAGAAATTTATAACCTCAAACCATTATAATGCAAACTTTACTTTTAATTTTAATAAAGTATTTGGATCGGCGCTTGAATACTCAATTTGGCAATCGATCCGGGAAGCCTTCGGTGTATCGTTCCTCCAAAGGCTTGGTTGTTTGTACTTGGATATTCGATAAGCTGAGAGTTCACTAGGATAGATTCTACCCCTCGAAGATCAATTGTAGGATTTTTTTTTTTCAAAAAAAATCTAATACGGAATCAAATAATGCAAAATCTAATCAATTACGGAATTTCAAACAGTACCAAATTTAATCAAGAGAACAGATGACCGGAATTAACCACCACCCAAACTTGCCGTAAAGGCTATAAAATACCAAATAACTTAAAATATCCAGCCAAAAAAAAAGTATACACGTGAGTTATTATCGCATTAACCACCCAGGTAAGAAAGAATTAGAAAAACAGGTAATCAGTGGCAATATAATAGGCAAGCTTATCATGGTTACTAGTTAGTTAAATGTGTATATATATATATATATATATATATATATATATATATATATATATATATATATATATATATATATATATATATATATATATATATATATATATATATATATATATATATATATATATAACAAAACTACGAACTCCAATACATTCCAAAAATTACGAAAGCCGAAACGACGAAATTTGGCCATCCCCAGCCTTACCCCCGTGAGTTTTCATTTGTTTTACCTCAAAAAGGCATGTACCAACCAATTAATACAAAAAAATACCCTTAATACCGGTAGAAGGCGCAATTGTCACATTAAGATTATTTAGTTACCCTAGCATACACCATGTGTACTAGTTGGCCTCCACTCAAAAACAAAGAATGGGAAATGCGCAAATTTTCCCTTAATTAGTAATGCAAATTTTTGTTATTATAGACAAAAAATCCTTAATCAATCAGAACAACAATGGCAGTTATTACTACTCCCTCAAGTCCTTTCTCATATTCAAGACCTCACAAATCTATTTTCCTAAAATCGAGCAAGATATGTCGAACGATTTTTTTTAGCAACTAGTTTTCACAATGGATTATCAACCAATTCTTACAACAAAACTCAAAAAGTCTTCAGCTCAAATAGCATTTAGAAGTATTCTCCCAAATAAAAGTCAGCAAAAAATAAGGGGCCTACATAATCATAATCAAAGCCCGCAATTTCCAAATACATTTGAAACCCCTAATATTTATGATAGTATAGCCAAATCACATAAGCATAATGGCCTCGAGTTAAATCGACTTCACTTTTCATCTCTTCATTAACAAGAAAAAAACATTTGACCCGTGTGATATCGCGTACTCTGAGTTAATTGCGCACCTATAATCAATAGTCTATTTGCCTAAAAACTAAGAATTAGCTTACCATACCAAGAGGTTTCTCAAATATCAATACCCCCGCTGCAAAAAATTGGTCCTGACAAGAATGGTAAGATTATAAAAAAAAAAAAAAATATAGCTTGCTATCAAAAAATTGATATCTACGATATATCCTTAATTATATATTTAGTCGTATATTGCTCCTAGAGTGGTCTGGCATAACAGAAAATAAATAAAATAATACAAAGTTCCATTCCGAAATCTAAGTGAATAAAGGAAATTAATTGCTAGAAAATTGATGCAAAACGAAAATTTTAGTAACCTTAAAAAACGTAAAAATAGTTTGCAAGAAAAATGTAAAAATAAATCCTATATAAAATCCCTATAAAACTTAAAAATAAATCAAAATTGCAGAACTTAAAATATTAATTTTGACACATACATTTCAACTTACGGAAATGCGATATAATCCTTAATAGGAAATATATCCACAAATACGAATAAAACCATGGAGGCAGTGTGATCCGTGAGTCACAAAAACAAGCCCAATAAATATGCGAAAAAAAAGAACCTAAAAGGAAAAAGTATTTTTTTTATGGCACAGCCTATCCTTGTGCTCTAGCCTATTCGGTTAAATGAATTTCTTAATTGGGATAATTAAATATTAATTCACACATCCCCTGAGTCAATAATGACCAACATTAAAGAAAAACCTTTCATGAACCAGAAATACATGATATTTTTAACAAAATTCCAAAATATCATACTAAGAAGTAAAATAAAAAATAGAATTAAAACGAAAAAAAAAACCGTATGTCAATTTAATTAAATCATTGATTGCCCACTATAGAGAGTATGTTTTCCTAATAGATAATTAAATCAAAATTGTAACTAACGAGGGCTAAACAACATCTTAGTGTTGCAATAATTAGCAACAGCAGTAGAAGGCTTACAGCTAGTAGACGAAGGATAACGTAACCATCAAAAACCCTAAAAATTGCAGTGATAAACTCAACCAATTTTACTGTAAATAGTATTAAAGCATACATATGAACCGCGCAAAAGTATAAAAGAATGACCTATATAAAAAAAAATATAACAAAAAAAAACCCTTTTCTAGGCCAAATAATTTACTAACTTTGGAAAAATTGTGAGCTGTGCTTGGAAGATAATCCCGATTGATAATACCAAATACAAACCTAATATTGAATAAAAATCACTCGCTTACGATCTTGCAGTCAGTCCTATATTATCTATATAAGACAAGTAAATTACAAAAATAGCCTGTCAGAAGGGCAAAATATAAAATCAATCAGTCAATCCCTAAAGCATCATAATTCCCAAAGTATCTAAACGACAGTTACGTACCAAGTATCGTAAAATTAGCCCATAAATTCAGTGTGACGTCAAAAAAAATTACAACGTGCAATTAGGCTAATAGCTATCTAACAATAGCAGATATATTATGCTTCAGAAATGTAGTTCTATTTATGCGGGTTATAAAAAAACGCAAACCTTGCAACCTATCGCTAAGACGAGTAGGTAAAAGAAAAAAAAATTTTAAACCAATATAGGCCTGTCAAAATGCAGACTAATAACAGAAATAATTCAGAAAGCAAGTAATGCAAAAAAATAACCAATCAGTGTAATAAAAAAAAAAGAAAGAGAATTTTTTTTTGCTTCCAAAAATTATAGCAACTCATAAGTGCACCTACAACAAAACAGTATTTAATAATTTTACTAACCTTTAAAACCAGTCACGGCCTTGAATCCCTGCAAATCCTTATTCCCCCAACAAGGAGTGTAACATAGTGAATCACCATATTTACAAAAGCTAAGTTTTGTCCACTAAGGAACAAAATTAACAAAACTGAAATTAACAATTTGACAATGAGCATATATATGAATAATTCAAGGGTAGACTCTAAAGAAATCAAGCGAAAGTTAAGGCGTAAAGGAGAGCAAGTAAATATATCTTAACATCTGCAAAGTACTTTTGCCCTTTGCTCTGAAACATGTTTCAAAAACCCTAAATTAAAATGGATAAATTATCGAACTTTCTCTCTGAATCAAACTCTTACAAAAGGATAACATACTAAAGATTGTCGCCATTAAAAACCAAAAAAAAAGAACCACGGATAACTAAGTAATGTTCAAATCAAATTTATGAACCCCCCCCCCTCAGTCGTGCGGCACCCTTGTGGCATCAAGTTTTGGCATCAACGAATGTATTTTAATTTCCACCTGGGAAATACAAAAAAATTAAATTCATATGGCTTATGACAAGCTACGAAACTCTTAAGTAATACCGCGTGGGATAATAAATATTTCTACCACGTGGCGTTAACTCCGCCACAGGAGAAGGATGATTTGACACCTTAAAAGTAAATGAGTTACACTTCAACTCACGCGACTCCAATTAACAAAGGATATACTAAGCTGATGAAAGTGGAGGAATAGATAATTTAGTCACGTCACAATTAAATGAAATATAAAGATAAATGAAAAGGCATTACAGCCTAGTAGCTGAATTTTGTAAAAAAAAAAAAAAAAATAAAACTATATTCTCAAAAAAAAGGGCCTTAACGAAATTAATTGAAACTACTGTTTAAAAGGAAAAGTTTGCCTCGTTATTTATAGGTTATTTAAGAATTTTTTTTTGTTGCAAATAAGGATTCAACAAGCATAGAAATTTAATACCAAATTAAATTAAAATATAAAACTTCTGGGCTTCCCTCAGACTGATCAACAAATATAACATTAACTGAAACATGCTAACAAAAAATGTAATATAACCCATTACTTAACTACTTAAAAAAAAAGAAACAAATCGAATCCATATAAAAGATACTTTCAACTAAGTCAGTAGTAGTACCTTACACACTTCCAAGGTGACAATAATTTTTTTTTTTCTCTCAAGAATTAAGAAAAGCACAGTATACATGGCAATTATAATTCACAAAAAAAAACAAAATAAAACAACAGTTAATGGTCATCACCGTAAAATACCTTAGAACAATAAAGAAATTATGATTCAAACATCCGCATGACCTATGAGAGTGAAAACGGGTAGGCCCCCAACCATAGGAAGTTAGAAACAGGGATGAGCATGACGTATATTATCCGACCATATGATCATTCGACCCTCATCCCCCGTTATAAAAAAGGAGTTACATGGATATGAGACTTGATTGCACAACAAGACGTTGCTTGGCAAACACTACAACCCCTGGTGTTATTGCCCTTCTGTTGCCATTACCATTGGGCCCTGGCTCTCTATGATTAACAACTATGGAAACACGAAAGGCAAATAAGCAACAAGCAACAGTGATACATAAATGGCCCCCCCAGTCGTAAGACACCGTGGAAAAGTGAAGACGATTGATGGTGTATTCATAACATCACGTTGCCATTAAGGCCCTAACCCTCTTATGAGAAACGACCAAGCAGTTACAAAAAATTGATCATCCGTAATGAGAAACTACAGTTTTGGAATTGGACAAAACTACCATAAGTCGTGGGGAGCCGACGGGCAGCTGTTGTGACCTGCGATGCCTTTTATCTCATTCGTCATAATAGTTTGACCGAGGAACTTTCACGAGAAAATCAACTAACCTCTCTACAAGAAGTGACCCGCAAGAACTACCCTAACTCATTTCTACCATGAGAAAATAATGTGATAACACAAGTTACCATACGGGAATTTGAAGTAAGGATGGACAGAAGCCCAATACGTGGGGAATGCCATAACTTTGTAAGCTTTTCCTGTTGACTGTTTGGGAAAGGCATGCAAAGTGAAGGTATCTCTTGCGAAGTACATCTAGAACAGAAGGAAGAGGGCAAAAAAATAGTAAAATTAACTGTGTGATCTGCTAAAATTACCCTCCCTAACCCTCACAATTTGAAAATGTGATAACTCAAGTGACCATACGAGAATATGGAATAAAAATGGACAAAATTCCGATGCGTGGGGTATACGTTGACAGGGTGCAGGAACGCGAGTAATTTAATTTCGTGTTCAGGCACCGTGCCGAGATGTTTCTTAAGAAGATCAACTCAAATAGGAAAAGGAACCCAAGAATACCAGTGAAAGTTAAAATACCATAAATTAGAGGATCAAAATAAAAACAGCTAAACTTAATAACAAATGTTATCAAAATTAAAGACATCTAATTAATTATTACTCCACCTTAATCATTACAGCCTCTTTCATATTTAGTTAACTTGTTTCATAATTACTGATAAATTTTACATAAGAACACATTTCCAGATACGGTGTGTAAGTAACCATCGACCACGGGTTAAGAGAAACGCCGGAACACGTAACCAAATGGTATGTGCTTATATCGAAATTAAAATTTAGTTAAATAGTCAAAATAGTAATCATGGTAAAATTTAAGATTCACAGTAGGTTAAACACTCGTGAACGGGATAATGAAAACTCATGTACCAAGACGAAGATACCGATTTAATGCTATATTAACGCCAATGGAATGTACTGTTGACACGTTTCCAACTTGATTATAGAAGCTGTACTTATTAAAAAAATGTAAGACTTCGTTAGTTAAAAATTTAGTTACCTAATAAAATCCAAAAAAACTATGGTTGAACAAAGAGTGAACCTAAGATTAACGGCAAGCCTAGTGCTATATAATTTTAGCGCATGTGAGTTGACGAGAACACTGGAGAACACAATACAAAATGCCAAATTGGCCTTCCAAATCGTAGTGCAACATATTCAAGAAACAAAGTATAATTCGTTGTCTAAATATATTGCCGACAGTATTTAGTACGACCATGACGATAATAATATAACTACAATTTGGCCCATTAAGTTTCTCTCCATATTAATAGACCAAGGACATATGTTAAAAGGTGAAAGCTTTCTTAAAATCTGATACGCCAATTGTGTAAATAACACGTATCTAAATCCAATAAACCCTTCACTGGGATCCACAATTTTTCAGGTTACCCCAAGGAAATATAAGGACGTAAAGAGAATAACCCAGAATTTCTTCCATGAAGATGAAAATTTCGGGAGAGAAATAGCCCCAGGGTTGGACGTAATCGTGTGTGAGCAATTATGCTGTTGCCAATCGCACGTAAATTTAAGTTTCTCTGTAGTAAAAGTAATAAATGACCCATTGTCATTATCTCAGCTGTGCCGGAATGTCATTCGTCAAAATATGCAAAGGAATGACATAACCGCTACTCTGGAAGGCCTGCACCTCCCAAACCAACTTTTAGTGTATTTAATGAACCTAAATATACCTGAAAGCGGTAAAAATGACATAATATTTGAGCTTCCATGCCTCAGCCAAAATGTTTCTTCATGGGAGAATTATCGACTTCTAAATATGTTTAAATCTCCAAATTTAAAGGCGGCATTGCTAGAGGATGCACTCATATTGAAATTAAAACCCAACCTCAACGGGAGAAACTGTATATATAAATAATCTTCTTAAAATGAATGATGCAAGAACCCTATAATATTACCTGAAGTGTTATAACTACAAAAATCAATTAATATATACCAAAAAAATGCATTATAAACCAGTATTGTATTAATATGTATGGAACTACGAATTAGAGTAAATATCACGAGGTCTAAATACATTATCAATATATTGACAAAAGGGTAGTTTCTCTAAAATCTCTATACTTTTAAGACTATAATGCGACCGCAAAGTCGTTAAACTAGAGTACGGAACTTTAGGGATGATACTATGTTCGAACACACAAATAGCCAGGTGCAAGGTGGCACCGGTGAAAAAGTAGTTCAACTTCAACCTAAAGTTGCCTTGTTTTCCACACAAAGTAAATACTCATTATTGGTTAACATGGAGCTTTAGATGACTCGGTATTATGGTCGAACGAATAAGTACCCGATGTATTGAAGAAATGCCGGTGAAAAGGTAGTTTGACTCCGACCTAGAGTGTACCATAATCATAACCAATCTTGAAAAAAAATTATATATTAAACAAAGATCAATAGAAACTACCTTTTATTTCAGAATAATGGCCAAGGCAATTATTGACACGGAGTTCATATGCATTAAACATGCCAAAGAAAATGTCATATACTCAGCGGCAATGATTATTGTGGATAAATCAGGGGAAGAAGTCTTTGCGAAAAAATGGGATGTCAAGTACGACTTAAGGGGATACGACATAGGATCATATATCTTCGGATTACGTCTAGCAAATACTCCCAAATATAGACCAACAAGAGGCAAATTAGTAATAAATTATAACGCCCGAAAGGGCAAGTACCTTTATTTAGTTCAACATGAGATAAGAAAGTTGCAAAAACAATATAAAATTTGATACTGGTACGTTAAGGGTCCTTGTCAGACAGATTTATTGCTCCTTGACAAGTGTAGAAAGCAGAAGTTAGTTTACAAGATTGAAGGAAACCAAAATTGTGTAAAATATCAAGGTAAACATGACCCCCTCCAAGAAATAAGATATTATAAGCAGTATCTATATAATCCAAAAAGTGCAATGTACAACGCAATGAAAAATGAAATTATATTTAAAAGAATAAAAACCTATGTAGCAAAATCAAAAGTAATCAAGAAATCAAAAAAACTGCGCCAACCGAAATGATTAGTGTTAACCAACCTGTTACGTTAAAGGAAAAATTCCTACGTGAAAGTAATTAAAATATCTATCCCCCCCAGCCTAAGAATCAACAGTACAATAATCATACAATTTGTAGTGACAAATTGTACGACCACGAACCTTAATCTCATATCGTTTCCTTTGGATGACGAAAATTATCAAAAGAAAACATAAATACAATATCATTAGTAACTTGTTTTCATCTCTAATGTCAATCATAAGAAGTGTTCCTGTATAATGTCTAATGAAATATTAATTCCAGAAACAGCAAAAAGGATGTGGATAACAAAGGTCATAACAATCTTCATTTCTCAAACTATAGCCCAAGACATCGTAAAACATGGAATAATCTTCAAACATGAGAACTCGTTACTTGCAAGCCACAATGCCTGGAAAATATTTATGAAACTTGATCCTAAACCGATTGAGACCCTGTTTCAACAGGTGATGAGACTGGAGAAAAAGACCGATGAATTAAAGGATTCCATATTCCAATTTTTAAAATCAGATAAAAGCTTGCAAACCACAAAAGACATACACCATCAGGAAAATAATGGAAATCTACCCCCCATTCTTCCCAAACTAAAGTCAAAGTTCATAGTGGACGATTTTGACAAGAAAATGGCAGAAATCGACAAAGCTCCAGGAACTAACAATATAGGAAACAGGAGAAAAAGAGAATTAAGCAGTATTGACGGACCTATAAACAAATATACCACAGCAAAGTATACTGCCGATTCCCTCTTGGCAACTTCTAAGAAAAATAAACTCTATGATGGGAATTATGCCATGCTAAATGAATTACCGAGCCTATGGACCTTCCTCAAGGAATTATGGCAAAATCATGCCGAACAAAATATTACGAAACGGATAATATAAAAACTCACAATGGAAAATGATTACAAGAAAATTATTAACCTGAAATAATTAAAATTATCAAATACACAGCAAAGTGATAAGAATTAAAAGGACACCGAAAGAAAAAGAAAAGCCACCAGAACAACCACGCCCACCTATGAGACTCCAGTAAGAGAAATACAATCTTCAATGTTGGAAACTACGACAAGAACAGCCCCAGAAATAGCCGCACTTAGCAAGGAATCACCTAGAAAGTTGACTACAATAACTTATTTAAGACCCACGATACTTAAAAAATGGACGTGGTCTACCGGACCCATGTTTTACCGCACCCAGTCGATTGGCGTATTTACTATAGGCTTAAGAGCAAGATTCCCAGTAAGGCATACCGAAATGCAAACGATAAAGGTACAGGCGATTCAACCAGCAGAAAAGAAAGATAAAACCAAAAGAGAGGAAGAAGACGATTACCCACACAAGAAATGTTGGATAATAGACGGTAAACGTACTTGTGCTAGATTAGCAATGGCCGATGAGCCAGCAAAGGAAGATATCGAACCATTACCTGAGCTAAACGAGAAAAACGCTCTAAGAGTATCAATTCACCAATCTTTCCTAATATTATATAGACAAAGACTGCAAGCACTATTCGAATTGTTCAATACAGAAATACAAAAGTTAAAACAAAGTACCACGAGAATCTTCGAAGTATTTTTTCGAAAAACAAAATATCGAAGATCAGCTAGTCTAATACCTATCGTGGGAGAATTAGCCTCACGCTTGTTTGGGCTTTCGACTGAAGAAGACCTAAATATCCTAAGGGAAAACGTAGGAAAGCTAAATAATGCCATGAACGTGACCTTACATGTCCAAAAAATACAAGCCAGTATAGCCAATTACCAGAGAGACAAAATTGAGGCAATCTCAAAGAAAATATCAAAAACAGTAAGCATAATGAATTACTTGAAAAATGAAGTGGATCGTGTGATTACCGATTCAAGCCTCACCATGGTATCACTAGACATAGTGACAATGTCATTACTTAATTTGACAACTGACGTTAGCACAGTTGAATTTGCACTATTTACCCTCACCGGAGGACCCGTGTCATATGACCTAGTGGATCCTTCGAACCTAAAAAGTATCTTGGATGAAATAAAAACACATTTAACGTTCGGACTACATCTACCAACAGAACCGGAAATAGCAAACTTATTCAACTACTACACCAAGCTGAAGGTTCACATCACAGAAATAAACGAACAATTATTTGCAGTAATAACAATCCCGTTAATAAATCAACAATCAATATATGACTTGTATAAAATTTCCACGTTTCCAGCCAACATAGGTACAACTAATTCGTTCATGACTATCACCCCCCAAGCGGAATACTTGCTAGTCGATCAGGATAGGAGGAAATATGCCTTAGCAAATCCACAGGACCTAAAGGAATGTGTAGCATTCAAAAACCTAGTATGTCAACTAACACTGCCCATTTATAACGTAAAACCCGGATCATGTATGTTGGATATATTTTTAAAAGAGACTCAACAAGAAGAAATCCCCAACACATGTGAAGCGCTAGCAGGTTGTACTAAAATAGAAATATTTATTCACCTTAGAAATGATCTCTTGCTCTTTTCTGTCCCAAAAGAAAGAGTTGGGACCATCTCATGTTATAATAACACGGAGAGAATCGATTCAAGCTACGGAACTGAACTTCTATTGCAATACGTGGGAACAATAACAATAAGGCAATGATGCCGACTGGTAACGAAGGAGGCCACGGTGCAAACACCACTAATAACAAGAAGCACGAACATAATGAGTCCAAATATAAACAGCTTCAAACCAGTCAATCTATCATATACAATTCCCGACATCGATAAAGAAGAAGTAAGGGCCACGATACGGTCAAAAATAGAGAACATCAAGGGAAAATTACCACTAACAAAAATAAAAGAAGCCTTAGACTCTCAAATTCCCCTATTTACTAATGAAGATCAAAGACTGACGTATGTAGAAAGCAGATACGGACTATTTTCGTCAAATTTTTGGTGGTACACCCACTTGACGATAGGATTCGTATTCATAATATCGTATTCTATACGAATCGCATTGAGCCTAAAATATGAAAGAGTGTTAAGAATAACACGTAGAAAAAGAGAAAAGTCAGATCACATCGAGCAGAGTGAGATGCAAAACCTAAACCCAGAACTCCCTGATAACCCTTAAGGTAAAAAGGAAAAAAAAGTAAGGGAGGACGTGATCGAGCGAATGGGAATAGAGGTCCTCATTCGTGCCATGTCCAGTCCCAAATTTTCACTTAATATTTTGTGCAAGTCCATCCAGCTGCAAAGATATATTTCTTAAACGGTATGAACACGCATAGACAATAAAGATTCGAAAATTTATAGTAAATTGAGACCTCTCACAAAAACCATGTAACCTACCTCGCAAATAGTAGCATAATAGAAAAGTAGATGTTAAAGTAGATGAGCGTTGAATAACATTTCAAAAATGTATTGAATATTGAATATGTGCCAAATGCACATATATACGTGTATACACATAGTCACCAATCTTGAAAATTTTATAGTGTTATTTTTTCTAAACATAATCATTTTTCTGATGATTACCTTACTTATATGATAATAATCTAATGATTGCGGCAACATGCATGAAAGAATGAAATCTGCCCTTATTTTTTTTAGCGTTGTGTTCAACTGTACCTGTACTAAATTGATGTTATTAGTACCACTAATCATGACTATTGTTTCAAAAAATTGTCTACGCAAAATATTGTGAAAACCGTATATTGTTGTTATATATGTTTTAACTTATGTAATTGTAAAGAACATGTGATTCTGCCCAGATATTTATATTCTAGGAAGCAGAGTAATCAGTGCAGATTAATTATTGGTGTACCAGCATGCAACACGGATACAACCCAGTAGCATCTACTTTCATCATTCGTCAACCACCGACAAGTACTCACCAAGGAAATACCTGAAGACGATACCGTGATCACAAGTCCCAATCATAAGAACCCTGTACCAGGTAATTTTATCTCAAGCAATGTTGGGAACCACGGACCCTATACATAAATATATACCTGAATTGATGATTACCTAGAGAACCACCTCAACCAGTCATGTCGTAAAACTGCATAAATACCCGTCAAATCCTTAAACGGCAAGGTCCTTAAA
>NC_142812.1:4390858-4460858 GCF_049724085.1 Artemia sp. Qi Xiang Cuo | reverse complement strand
CCAACCCATTTTGGGGCAATTCACATACCCTTATTATGCTTTAAATAATTCTTATTATGCTTTACAACAGTCCAATAGTTTTATAGCAATTTTCAATCATTCAAATCTCACATCCCTAAAGAACTCCATACTTTGTTTTAAACTATGTTCTGAAATTCGTCAAGCACTTTTGCGAATCATCAAATCTCTTTCATTTCTGATATCAAAGGAACGCACTTCTTTTGTATTGCAAAATCAAACAATACTTTTCGCTCTTTGAAATCTGTCGAGAATATTTGGAAATTCTAAAATCTCCTTTGTTCACAGGAACAAAGAAATATGAAGCTTTACAAAGTACTTTTGTTTTTGCTTAAAACTCATCAGGTTGGTATGTGAATATGAACGTATTTTTTATTTGGTATTTTAAAGGGATGTCTGATGAGGATAAATTTCAGGTTTTCTCTCCTCGGTAGAAATTAGAAAGGAGTTTAAAAATGGGTAATAAGATAAACAATAGAATATTCCGTGGGATATTTGGTGATAGTTTTATCAGCATAGGTGTCCCTTTCTTGTCAGAAATAAAGGGAAGTTTAAATTATCTTTGAAATATTTTGGGAGGGAAAAAGTTTCTTTAAGTTATTTTGTTTTCTACTCACGGTACAATAGATCATAACATTACAAAATATTGCCAATGTTCATTGAGTCTGTAAGTTATTATTTTTTCCACCAAGCTAACGGTAAATAAAGTCAGATAATTTGATCACCAATTTGGTCTAATAAGAATTCTGGCATTGGCTTAAAAAACATGCCTATTTCAGCAACTGCCCTTGCCTCTGTTGGTGATTCCCAGCCATTCTTCAGCATTGAAAACAACTCTGCAATGCTATCTGGCAGGTACCTGAAGACTCAAGCCAAGCAATGGATCTCATTGTACAATTATTAGAATAAATTAAAATAATAACAAACCTTATGAGTAGGGGGAGAGGTAATACTCGTGGGGGGCACCACTGCTGCCACTTCGATAAATTACTAAATAACCTCCCTTTTTTAAGTTGAAATTCTGCTCCTATTGTTTCGATATTAGATTTGGAATTCGTCAGTTACCCAAATCTGTCCGTCACTAGATTAACCAAAGTGATCGGAACCTCCTAAGGACCTTGTACATCCCACTATGTAAAATAAAGTTTAGCTCTTTTCACTGTAAAGATTTGCTTTTGAATTAGTCAATTACCAAAATCTGTTCTTAAGAACCTTAAATGTTCCCTTCTTAAATACAATCATAGCTCTTTTTATTTTCAATTGTCTTTCAGTTAAAATATTAAACAGTAACATACCTCTTCGTGCTTCACCACCTTCTCCTTTTCATACCTCAGTTTGTCCTTATCGAACTTCTCTTCAAATCTCATCATTTGGATGCAGATTTTTCCACCTTCCGCCAAGTTCTTGTAAGATTTTTTTTTTTTGGTCCAGACCCGGCATATCAGCCTTCACGTTCGTGGTTTCTTCTATGCAAAAATACACATAAGGATTTCTAGTAATAGCACTTATCGATAAGAATTAAACTGTCTTGAGCAGGCTAGTCCGCATTTGTCCAGTGTGGATCACTGGCTCTTCTACTGAAATAAAAAAAATAAGCAAGGATATTTTGCATTACCTTCATTGTAAGCCCACAATATTACGTGTGTTTTGAAGCACCTTCCTCATCCATTTATGTTTTTAATATTTGAATTTATTTAATCATTGTAGATTTATTTCCGTGTGAACTATAATCCGATATAAAGAGATTCAAATTTACTTCCATTATGCAGCAAGACTGCTTTGAAGCAATTTTTACGCCAATCAGCAAATCTGCAACATCCTGATAAATCAAATTCTATGGCAAAGCACTTCGGGAATGGCAATCATTTACCCTGATCACCCTCTTAGGAGAAAAACTGAGAAAATACCCAAAAAGCAGGTTGTATATTTAAACTTAATAGTAACTTCTACTGTCTTTCGAAAGTATCTCCAGATTCCCACATCCCCAGATTCCACTTTCCCAGAAGGCATGTAGATCAAACACAAACTTTTTTTTGTCAATTTTAGCAGCTAGCCATCAGCACCATTGGTATACAGTTTATGCTATTGAACCAAAAAAGAAAATCAAAAAGGGGAACAGTCAATCATTAAATTTGGTAGAATCACTATTGATACAAGAATTTAAGCATAAGCTGATCAGTGCAACCTTTTATATAAACCAGTTAAATATCTGGCAGACTGTTAGATAGGTTGGTATATGTTTTTTTTCATTTATCTGGTTCTCATTTTTGTCTTATTTCCTGTTTTGTGATAGTTGCAGTAAATGTTCTTATCTTATATGAGCTTACTGTTGTTTTTAATAATGAATATATAAGTACTGTAGCGATAAAAAGAAATGATTGAGGCAATTGTGGTCGTAAATATTGACCGCGTCAAATCTAATATCGTACTTTAAAGCTGCGAACTTACACTTTATAAGTTCTCCGATAGAACCGCTTATAGCGCTAAAGACTGTGCCATCAAGGCCTGCGCCACAGCAATGGGAAGTGAAGTAAATTTATGACCGCGCCACCCTCAATTATTGAGAGAAAATAAAATGTGTAGCCATATAAATGTAACCTCTTTTCCTCGAGCTATCTGGAGATCAGATTCCCTGGGAACGTACCTTGGAGACATACGAACTAATTACCTGTCTTGTGACTAGATACAGACACATAAAACAAAATAAACACAAAATAGAAAAGCAATGGTTTTATTGAGACTTACATGTTTAGGTGTACAGCAATGGGTCACTTCAAACGACGGCAAATAATAACCAAGTCTTTACAATAACTGCATAATATTTTGAATCGCAATGCCTGAATGCCAATATAATTCTGTCCACCCTAATGAGAGCACGAAAAACACTTTTATCCACCATATATCCTAAGTCCTGATCATGTGCCGTGGGAGCTACCCACGATTGGCCTAAATCCCAAGGAGGGCCAAACCCTCCGTCCAATAGTCTGTCTTAAATATTTCTGATGATTCAAACGTTCACACGGCTCTTATAATTTAAACTTCCTTAGAAATATTGTTTGTAGCATCTTTTTTATTGCCCACTATCTTAGTGAAATCTAAAGCTGGATAGCGTCGTTCTTTGTCTGAGGCTGACAGCGATTTTTCTCTTTGCTGATTAAGGACTTTTCTTTTTTTTGAAACTAGATTTAAACTTAATTAGAGGAAGTCGGAATTATCTTTAGAAAGAAGGAACTTTATTCTTTGTATTTTAAATATATCATTTTACTCACGGTACATTTTACCCTTCCCATTATATAATGAAGTCCCGTCATTAGGACTTGCTTGCCTTTGGGCTTTTGAAATTATCGCAATTTATTAACTATTTATTCTACATAATTTTGATTTATATTGTATTATTTTATTTTTTTTTATTTTGGCTTAATCAGGAGTGCTAAAAGTTCTCTCTATTACTTTTCTTATTTTATTCCACATCCCTATCTAAAATTCATCTACCGGACTAAGATTATTCATGGTTCTAGCCTAGTTACTATACTAAAGATTTTTTTTACATCTAACACTGATTACTTTTACATTTCCAAGGTTGGGGCTATTCTTCCTTTACATAAGATTTTTTTTTGAGAATTCACCTTTTACAAGTTTTTTTTTGCTGTCTATAGGGCACACTTTTTTACTCTATCTGAACATCTAACATTACATATAAGAACGATTTAAAACACACAACATTGGGTTTACCATGTTCACTGGTAACATTAGAACAGTTTCACTGGGGATATTTGCTACGCAACGTTAATGATAGGATATTGGGATTTTGAGTTATCAAAGTTATTACGAAGTAACATATGTAAATTCACATCTATTTCATCACCATTCTTGTTCGTTTAGCGTACTCAATCCTTCTGTTGTAAATTATGGTCTTTCACTACTTTCGTCTTGGCAAAATTTTTAAAGCACTTACAATATACTATCTTCATGGAACAGTTCGAGTATAATTGTGTTCACACAAGCTTTGTCTAATTGTCAAATGGGAAATGATGTTTCCAAGTACAGGTGTGGGAATTCGCTATCTGAGTTCATTCTCACCTGCTTTTTGATAGTTCATAGGGTGCCTTGGCATTAAGGGGTCGAACACTGGGAGTGCGTTCATTTTCTTCTCAGCATATTATTTTTTGGGATATTTTAAGGCACATAGAAAATGTATTTCTTGTATAAAATTGTTCATTCGTGCACTTAGGGATCACAGTTCTCTTATAAAATTGTTAGTTCATGGCTTGTGTCTATTAACATTTGCGGGGATTCCTAGGTTAATCACAGGGGAATTGAAGTTTGGATTTGGAACAGGTCAACATCAAACTATAGTGACTCCTTCAACATATTGTCTTTAGCTTGCGGGAGGTGTATATTTCCACTGAGGGGTTAGTCACTGGGGTTAATTTTGGCTTCTGTAATTCAATGGTTGGTTTCCATGTCCATTTTTCAGAAATTATCTCGTAATATTATGGGATTACAGATATATGAACTTTCCACACAGAGGGGATAGGCTGGATTCTGAGAAATGGTCGAAAGGGATTCAACGCGTGAATCTGCGTCATATAAAAAATTTTTTGGATCATCAAAAATCATAACTATACAGTCAAATGGTTCTTAGGTATTTAGGTACTTCTATCTTGTACTGGTCGATGGGGCTCTTAGGATTTATGTAATTATATCGTTTGATGATGCACTGGATACTGAGATTCAAGTACAATGTTACCTGATAAGGAAATATAGTTCTTTGATGAGAG
The DNA here is from genome assembly GCF_049724085.1 of Artemia sp. Qi Xiang Cuo. Classification (NCBI taxonomy): domain Eukaryota; kingdom Metazoa; phylum Arthropoda; class Branchiopoda; order Anostraca; family Artemiidae; genus Artemia; species Artemia sp. Qi Xiang Cuo. The sequence continues at coordinate 4,456,059 of NC_142812.1, read as the reverse complement.
AACAATGATTAAAAGGTAACCTTACTTTTCGTATACATAGAAGGGATGGAAATTGGCTGAAAAGTATGTTGAGTATTCTTCGTTGGTTGAGGCATGATAAAAATAGATGCTACCAGGTTGTATCTGCACTGGGCAAATCATTGTAATGATCGATATCCAATATGTCAATCCACTTCCTGTAATAAAAATAACGAGGCAGAATCACAAATTCTTTAAATTCAAGTAGTGTTAATACATAGCAAACAATACGACTGGGTGCGTTTTAGGGTGAATATTACCCTACGATATAATATAAAAAGATACACTGATATTACTATATACATTAGTTATAATAAAACGACATTATTATCATGTTGGTTTCATATGCATATAATTCCCATTGGGAAATCTAAAACAGAGATGTCTTCAAATTTGTTTTGAGAAAGGAAATAACGATAAAAGGCTTATTTAATTCTTCAATACTTATTAAATTCTTCCTTAGATTTAAAACAATCCTTCAAACATAAGTTATTCTTTATTATTAAGTTTGAGGTCTAATTTTAAAACATATTTCATGCCTGCATTGTTTACGCACATCCGTGCTGTTTAAGAAACGCATATTGGAGCGTCGTAACCGCACGGTTTTACGTAAACGACACTACAATGAGGGAACAAGACATAGCAAGGACGAGTGGAGACCTCTATACCCTCTCGTTTTCTAATGTTTTCCCTTTTTCTTGGCTTAGACGATCTCATGGGGTTCCGGGTTTAACTTCTGCATTTCAGCCGTTTCCCCGTGTTCTTCTCTTGGTTTTCGCCTTCTTAGTCTCAGGATTTTTATTTAATTATGAGTCAGTAAGAATCTCATGGTCAGGAAAATCGCGAATACGAAATATACGGTCAGTAGTATGTTCCACCAGAAATTGGATGAGAATAATCCGTATCTATCATCCACATACGTTAATCTTTGGTCTTCATGTGTAAATAGGGGAATCTGGGAATCTAATGCTTCTCTTATTTTTGTAAGCCTTATTGTCTCTTTATTCTTTTCTATTTTGGACCAAATCGAGGTTTTCATTTCCTTCGAGGTTTTCGTTTTCTATATTGGGAATATTGTACGACAGGTTAATTGCCTTGAAGTTGGTTATTTTGGGGCTTATTATCTTTCTGCTCGTGGTAATTAACGTCGTTCGAACAGTTGACTCTTTAATTACAAGTCGACACTCTTGTATTATGGTTATCGTACCCACATTTTGTAACAGTAATTCTGTTTTGTAACTTGGGTCTATTCTTTCTGTTTTATTATAACAAGACAAAGTTCCAACAGTTTCTCTTGGAACAGAAAATAACCAAAGAACATTTCTAAGGTGTATGAATATTTCTCGCTTAGTACTTCCTATCATGGCTTCTTTCAGTTGGACTGGATACATCGTACTGGAATGGTACGTGTAGCTTTTTGTATCAAAGGAAATTATTCAAATTAATCATATGCAGTGTAATTTTTTAATTAGAATTTGTTTTCTGGAATAGATATATGTTGAACAAAATTTCTCTACAGCATTTTTATAATTGTGTAATTTTTACTCGTAAATTAAAAGTTTTTAAATTATTATTCCTTTATGACGCCTATTTATTAAAATCTTTTAATCCTATACTGATTAAGTGTAATTCCATCTATCGGGTTACTATGTCGTTACTTTCTCCTCGACTTCTTGCGGTTTTTTCTTTTTCGGTTTTTCTTGTGAAATGAGATCAAACTTTTTGTATTGTTTTTTCAAAAATTCTTGCCCTTTTAATTTTGTCTCCTTCGCGTGTACGGCTGCTGAAGTCGGTTTTGATTTCCCTATTTCTTTAACTACTTTATGGTCTGATTCGCCGTCAGACTTCGGAACTGGTTTCCGATGATTCTGTATTATAAGTTTTAGAAGTTGCACCTCGCATTTTTGAGGTATCACCTCCCCTTCCTTCGTAAATTTCCACTCCTCTGGAAGTGGAAGGTTTATTCTATAAGTCCTTTGAGTTTTCAACTCGGGAGATTTGAAAGATTTTTGAGAGCTTTGAGAGAAATCAAGAGTTTTTGCGGGGTTCCTCCACCGTTTGAATGCCATGTCTTCAGGGGGGTGGGGCATTCTTTGCACTAGGGTTTCCCTCCATGAAGTCCATTGAAGTCCCTTGCTAGTCATCCTTGGGAGTTTTATTCTCGGGTAATGTACTTTGACTCGTTTTTATGGGAAAATTTATTAAATCCATAGCTCCTCGCAGATTTTTTTTGGTTGAATCTTTAGGAGGAGTTTTCTTTACAGTAATACCGGGGGTTTCTACAGCTCTGTTCAATTCTTCCTGCAATGACAGGGGCCTTTCTATTGGTGTTGCAGGGGAAACAATATCGTCTGGAAGTCTTTTGTGAAAATTTGAAGACCAATCTATCTCTGGAAAATTTATTAAATCCATAAAAGTGTTTTTCGTGCTCTCATTATGGTGGACAGAATTATATTGGCATTCAGGCATTGCGATTCAAATTATTATGCAGTTAATGTAGAGACTTGATTATTATTTGTCGTCATTTGAAGTGACCCATTGCTGTACACCTAAACATGTAAGTCTCAATAAAACCATTGCTTTTCTATTTTGTGTTTATTTTATTTTATATGTTCTTATCTAGTCACACGACAGGTAATTAGTTTGTATGTCTCCAAGGTACGTTCCCAGGGAATCTGATCTCCAGAAGCTCGAGGAAAAGAAGTTACATTTATATGGCTACACATTTTATTTTCTCTCAATAATGGAGGGTGGCGCGATCATGAATTTACTTTACTCCCTATTGCTGTGGCACAGGCCTTGATGGCACAATCTTTAGTGCTATAAGTGGCGCTATCGGAGAACTTATAAGGTGTAAGTTCGCAGCTTTAAAGTACGATATTAGATTTGACGCGGTCAATATTTACGACCACAATTGCCTCAGTCATTTCTTTTTATCGCTACAAATGGCGCGGCCTGTAGGATACGAACCTAAGCTCCCAAAGGGAATCTGATTTCGAGATAGCTCGAGAAAAGAGGTCATATTTATATGGCTACACATTTTATTTTCTCTCAATAATTGAGGGCGGCGCGGTAATAAATTTACTTCACTCCTCATTGCCGTGGCGCAGGCATTGATGGCACAATCTTTAGCGCTATAAGTGGCGCTATCGGAGAACTTATAAGGTGTAAGCTCGCAGCTTTAAAGTACGATATTAGATTTGACGCGGTCAATATTTACGACCACAATTGCCTCAGTCATTTCTTTTTATCGCTACAATTTTATCCCGTGCGAAGCGATTTATTAAAGGCGCAAAAGTTGGTCGGGAAAAATATAGAAATAGCAAAGTCTATCCCGCAGTACAGTGGTCAATCAGATATTGACGAATTTAATCTCCAATTGGCCCAGTTTGTAGAACTAACAAATACAGAGCTAGGAACGTTAGTCGACATGCTTCTATTACGATTAAAAGGCCAGGCCTTAACCTTTCTAAAGCAGATTGAACATACTATAGGTAATGACGCCAACTTGCCAATAAATACGGTAGACAAATTGTTAACGGCATTTAAAGATAGATTTATTGAAACCAGTTCCATAAATAAATTAAAACACGGAATAGTATGCTTTGACTCTTCACAAAATATAAGAGAATATCTTTATAACATACGCATTTCAGTAGAGGCAAAATACGGAAATGGTTCAGGAGAACTCTATGAAAAAGTCATACTAAATACCTTTTTGCAAGGGCTACCCCCAAAACTATATAAAATGGTAATATGCAAAAATATTCAGACGTTGGATCTTGCAGTTCAGGAGGTAGATCGATTGATCGAAGTCGACACGATGGTCGCAAATCACAGTAAAGGAAAAATAAATAGCCTAGGCGATTCAAACGCGAACCTAAGCTTCAAGGGAGATCAGGCGTCTCCCAATTTCTTTTCAAGAGATAACTCCCTAGTACCACAAATAAACAAAACGCAAGAACCCACTAGGCAGAAAACAGTACATTTTTCGACCATCAAACAATGTAGTTACGAAAATAACCCTACAATAATAAGGTACTAAATTTGTAATCGACCTGGGCACATCGCGAGGGAGTGCCGTTATGTCCCCAATAACACACCAAGAATTGCTGTCGGCAGTACGCAAAATTACGGCAGCTATTAGTTCGGAATAAAAAATTTCAGCGCCAATGGTGCATTAAGCAAAAAACTGGGGAGCTTGCGCCAATCAGTACCTTAAAGGGCGTATCAAACAAATTTTTATAACCCTCCCCCCAATAGACAAATTAAATACCAATTTGACAACCCAAATAATCGCAAAAGCCAATATAATGCGAGAATGCTATATAGAAATCATGAAAATTTGCCGACGGGAAATGAAAATTTTGTAAGCCGATGGCATTGGCAGTCAGCGCCAGCAATCGGCGCTGCCACAGCTAAAGATTCCACGAACATATCCGAATATCTATTACAGGCACCGACGCATGAAATAAATCCTCAAGGAAACGTTTCAGGCCCCTCAGAAATATAAATTGGACCCAGAGGGTGCCTAGAATGTTTAATAGGTTTAAACTTATAGTAGTTCCGTCTTGTAGTGATAGTATTAACAAGTTACCTATATTTAATTATTTTAGTGTAGGAAACGTTGACTTTAAGGCTTTAGTTGACAGTGGAGCTACGGTTAATATCATAAGCTCATACGTATTTAATATGTTTCCCCTGCATATTAGGCAACAAAGAAATTTTAATAATCCCAATTTAACTAGTTTGACAGGGCATAACTTGGATGCAAGAGGTTCAATTCACCTAAACGTAAAAAGGGATAATAGAATTTTTCCAATAAATTTTATAATATGCGATAACTTTCCGTACGAAGCCATCATTGGCGCAAATTTTTTGAGGTCTAAATAGAGTACTATTAGACATGGCTAACGAAAGGCTTGTCTACCCGGCTAAGGTAGGGGAAGAAATTTCTACCTTAAGAAATTGTAACAGAGGTTACGAAGACAACATAACAGTAAATAAAAGTTCTCTCTATTACCTTTCTTATTTTATTCTACATCCCTATCTAAAATTCATCTACCGGACTAAGATTATTCATAGTTCTAGGCTAGCTACTATACTAAAGATTTTTTTTACATCTAACACTGATTACTTTTACATTTCCAACAAGGTTGGGGCTATTCTACCTTTACGTAATTTTTTTTTTGAGAATTCCCCTTTTACAAGTTTTTTTTTTAATGTAAAAAGATTCTATTTGAGCCAATCCAATTTATTTACAGGGATAAACATATTCTAAAATTGACTCACTTGTAAAAAAGAACAGGTAGATTGACCGCAGATAAGTTAAGTGTAGGAAAAATGACATGTTGACATAAATAAACATAAGTAAAATTTACAAGATTTAGGTAAAAAAGAAGAAGAGATGAATTTATTTTTAGTCACTATCATCACTATCATCTTGCCCCATCATGAAAGGTCTTCGAAGTCCTCCATCTGGACCAAACATTTCATCTTTGTCGTCTAAAAGTGGGTGGATATCTTCATAGAAGTTAGTAGGAGAAAATTAAGTTTTGACCAGGAAAAAATTGGTATAGAAATGGTTTCTTCACCATCCGGACCGGAAAAAAATGCTTAACAACATATCAAAAATCTAAATGTCTAGCTCGATGCGAAATTGTTTTTTTTTAATGTTTTTTATTTCTTTTCTCAAAAACCGGGAAAAAATTTAAAACGTAAACTATAATGTTTTACACATCTTTTTAGATCAGCTTTTGGCTCTGAATTCATTTCTGATACTCATTTCGTTACCTGACCAAAAGAAAAAATATTTATCAGCCAAAAAAGGGGAAAAAACTGTGTCTTTGGGGAAAAAAACTCTTACCAGCGTTTATCAAGGTGTACTATGGAATAAGTTTGTCGTTCTTGTAGTCTATTTGGCTATGTAAACGAAAGGCTTAGAAAAAAAAGACTAAACAACGATAAACAGGAATGACGAAACACCTCAGCGCCAAACACCATGAGACAAGGTAGGTTCTAACTTAATGTGTTCAGAGAAAAGCTTTTATCTTATTTTTCAAATATATAGAAATTGCACATCATCAAAATGTAGGAACCAGATTTTTCATCTTCACAGTTAACTGTTATTCTTCTTCACTAAGTTCTTCTTCTTGAAACTTCGAATTGTTGCACGAGCTTCCCTTACAGGTCCGGCAGGCTATAGGCTAGTACACTCAAGTCCGTTTTTCTTACAGGTACACTTTTCACTATCACAGTCGTCAATACGACACGAGCATTTGATAATTTTCAGCAGCTGAGACGGAGCGGCAGGGAGATCTATTTTTATTGGCGCAAGAACTTCGTTATCCTGCAGTTTCCATCCCAGGCGTAAAGGGTCTACTGGGTTCCCGAGCCAGATTTGAACTTGGCAGTAGACACGTCGCGAGTGGTACTTCGCTGCTGCCTGAGTCGGTGGCAGTTCTTGTGGTTGCACGAAAGTGGTGGCAGTGCTCACTTTTCTGTGAAAAATTAGCTTTCTGGCAGTGTCCAGGTTCGAAACATCAGGGCAACCGTACACTATCAACAATGCTCGCTCTCCTGCTGCCACAACATCGTCAAGCGATGCGAGGTTGTCGCCAAATATAGCAGCGCTGTCCCTGAAACTCTTGTTGGAAAGTAGCAGCTGAACAGCTTTGCTCTTTCCTAGTCCGTAAAGGTGAGAGGTTGCGTCACACACCAGCACGGCATGACAGATTGTAGTCTGAATGCTGACATCTGTCCTAGCTTCTGATTCATCTCACTATTAGCCCACGCTGTACTTGTGCCGTAAAACTTCGAAGTTGGCTATAAATATACACGCTTGGACCGCGAATCTCATCGACTTATAAGAAGAACCAAGATGTCAGTATCATCAGCAACCAAGATTGTGTCTGTAAGACTAGCAGCTTCTACGGCTTTTTCTACAATCAGAACGTCGGCGTCTCCTTCCGAGTGGAAAATTCGGAAACCTACTGCTTCCAAATGGTTGCCGAGCAGCTTCAGGAACGTCCTTTGTTTGTCTTACATGAAAGAAACTCTTCTTTCTTCATGCAGAGGGTCATCTCTTCGGTGAAAAAAACTTAGCGGCCAACCATCCTTGCTCGACGTAAATGGGTAGCATCTTTGATTTCTGGACCACCTTCATATCCGTCAAACACAACGATCGCACTAGGGTACCTTGCTTGTACGTAATGGACGTATGAAGCAAAGATGACCTTGAAGGTTGACCCTACCTTCCATGGAACTCGATGTAGAAGAGAACCACCATCCAAGATGATGTTACACGCAGAAGCAGGTCTTGAGGGTGACTGAGTCTCGATCCCGCAAGCCTGAAAGATCGCTTTTGCAAGCTCTGGCTTATTTGCTTTTCTCATAAGGCCATCGCTTTCGAAAAGAGAAGGAGGAATCGTACAAAGTTCGTACTTGAAGTATTCTTCTCGGAGATCAGTTTGTTGGGTTACTATTATAAACTACTGGAAAAGAAGTACCAGATCTATGTGCGCCACCACAGAGGACCCGACATTTTTGGCATTCATTAGGTTCACTTGGTCTTTTTTCTTGAAGACTTGCTCCTTCAAAGTATTTCCCATCATCTTACTTAGAATCAACTTTCCAGCCACATCGGCCTCGTCAACATTAACATCTTGGGAAGAAGTTATGCCATTGGCAATGTTTCTAAGCTGATTGTCACCTCTGAACGGAGAAGATTCTCCGAAGTATCCGACGAGCTTCTGGGTATCGTCGAAGTCACGATCCTTTCTACTGGAACTCATGTCGCGGTGCTGCTCACTTGTCGAGTAACCAATTTTTGTCAAATTTTGCATCAAGAGGATGATCTCCAGGCATGCTGGTCTTGACAGAAACCAAATGGCTCTCTGCCGTGCTGTCATCCTACCTCCAGTTGTAAGACCGCCCGATGTTTTCAGACTTTTCATATACTCCTGCTCGATGACAAGATCTGCCGAGAGCCCAGTCCAGCGTCGCTCTGATCTTCTAATGGTGTTACCTCCCTGTTCAAATGCTTCGAAGATTGGTGGGTGACTAGTTTGAAGCTTAGCCATCTCTTGCTGGTATATCCAGACCAACTTGACATAGAGGTTATGTCCAGATGCTGCTAGAAACGGAAGCATCTCTACTGCGGATTGTAGGTGCAAATCCCACAGGCCTAGTCTCTCGGTACGTATGAACTTAAGAAGTATCCCAACCATGTCAAGATACTGAAACCAGAGCTTCGCAGTTCTCTGAGTCAGCAGGTCTTGGTGTCTCTACTTGAGAAAGTTTTCAAGTTGCTTGAGCTGGGGATCATGACTGAGATCTTCGGGTGGGAGGTATCCATCCAGTACGTTAGTGAAGACAGTAGACATGTCTAGAGACGTCAACGTCGCCTGCTCTTCTTCCAGGAGATGAGCATAAATGGCCGAGCTCACGAGAATGTGAGATCGAACAGCTCTAGAAATTGCTTTTCCAGCAAGAATGTGTGGCACTGCACCAGTCACGTATACCAATTCAAGAACCCCTTTCAGACCAGAACCTTGCATGGGGTGTCCTATGCATCCGACGAAACTCATAATCAAATGAAAACCGCCTAACTTGAGAACAATACTACTCAGCTCATTCGTCGTGTCGGACTTGAGGATCTTCATAGACTTCCACCAGAGCGGCTTGTCAAATGTGAGAACTAATGTGAATCCGTAGGTTCTGCCTTGCGAAGCTACAAAGCGCAAGGTTGAGTAAAGGCAGGATTCGTTGCTAGACGGGAGGTCAGTCATCGGCAAAAACAAGACGCTTGCCTTGCTGTGAAGGTTTCCCGTTTCATGATGTATTTGGTTAGAGAAAACTGACTGCATGAAGCCATTCCAGCTCGGTCTTGAGACATTCAGGAACCCGGTAGCTAACCAGAGCTGATCGAGTGAGGCATACGGGTCGTTGACATTTTTGCCAGGGATCTTCTCATATTGCACCTTTGAAAACACTGTCTCACTGAAGCGGTAAGGGTAGATGGGAATTTTTCCTTTTTGGGCTACTTCATCTAATGAAACTTCAACTCTCGGAATGGGTGATCGGCTGTTAATGAGAGGAAGCGTGACTGTTGCTAGCAGAGCCATCCCATGGAAAGTGTTTCTTCTCTCCATCGTGCAAACATCGTGATCTGCATTATCAGCTACATGCTGCATAGCATGTGCGGAGGTAACTCCTGCAAGGCTAGATTCATCATGGACTGATGCACAGCGTTTAAACTTCTGGACTTCAGCATTGGAGGAGCAGAATCCATGGCTGTGTAAAGTGTCAATAAGAAATCTGGACTTGAAATGGTGATCCAGTTGCACTGCTAAGCCTAGTTGCAGTGGACGAATGAGGGCACGTAGGTGAGAAGTTTGAACGATGGAATTGCCAATGGCAAGCACTTTGAAGCAAATATCGGTCCAACGAATATTTCATCTAAGAACACCATTAGGCTATTAGGTAGAGCGCCTTTCAGCTGTTCTCCAGAAGAAATCTGCTTTGCGGTCATATATGATTCCTTCTGTGCTGGCAGTCCTTTGATATCACTTTTGATAATCTTTTCTCCTGCTCTAATAAGCTTGATTTTCTCACTCTCTTCGTTATCGGTTTTGTCCAAGTAACAAAAATTTTGGAGTATCGCTGATGCTTTTTCTTCTAATGTCACCACGTCAGCCTTACCATCAATAGTTGCAAATACTAGCTGGTCAATGAAATATTCCATAAGCTTGCTCTTCAATTACTTGCGAGAGTACGGTTTAAGTTCTGTCCCATTCAAAAGCTCTCCCATTTTAACATCACGTTCACTGACTGTATACTGTTCCTTTGCATTTTCATCTAAAAAAGTAGTCAGCTTCAAAAATGCCTGACATCTTTCATCGTGACTTGGCCTTCCCCTTTTTGGACGTTTTTTATCTGGCTCAGTATTTTCGAGTATTCCAAAAAGTTCTTGCGTCGCAAATCTGGCTGGAAGGCTCTTATTTAATTGAAAAATAGAAGAACAGGCTTTGTGATAAATTGCGTCAACTGCGTGCAGGTCTGACACTGCACATATTCGGCGGAAAACGTTATTTGACCAATCATCATCACGGCTTTTGCACACTGCCTTTATACTCTCTTACAAGTCTTTAGTCCTAACCTTGTACCACTCGTGTCCTTTTCTCTGGGTAGTGTTGAGATTTATCCTTGTAGTGCAGAAAAGCAACACTGTTGGAAGTTGAAACTTGGAGTCCGTGATCGGAGTACCATTTTTTCTGCTTCCGTTTTTTATTGCAAAGTTTGTCGTCTCTCATTCTCAATTTTCAACAGGTATATTTTGTTTTCGAAAGTCTTTCTGTATGTAACATGGGCATCGTTCCCTGCCTTGACAGAGATGCTGGTACCTCTTATTTTGCTAGCTTCATTGATTGCCGTAGCTCCTTTTTCTGCCAGTACCGACGATTCTGAGGTGTCTATTGAACGTTCACAAAGGGGACATAAAACTGCGGTCTCCGTCATCTAAAAAAGAGAACTGGGAATAAGTGAGTATAAGTAGTATAAGTATAAGTAGTATAAGTAATAAGTGAATATAAGTATGGGAATAAGTAGAGGTGTCGGTGAATGTTACAACGAAAACCCTGATTCTGAACCGAAAAATCTGTAGCTAAACCCACTCCAGTTCAGATAGGTCACTAAAATAAATGAACTGTCATTCTTATTGAGGGCCGGCGTCGAGTATCATGGGTGCTTTAAGGATTCTTGACCAGGGAAATCTGAGAGTCACATCCGCGAAAGGGACCGGCGATAGTCGATAGTACTCTCGATTCCACTTGAGAAATAGCTTTTTCGTTCCGCCTAGCGGCGTCGACCGTGCTGCACTCTAGCGACTTGTTTGCTGTACTTAAGTTTTCTTCAGACAGATGGCGCTGATAAAATGTGCGTCAGAAAAGAGAGGTAGGACGAGCGTAGAGTCTTCTTTCCTTTCTATATTTCCTTCCTCCGATTCCTTTCCGCTTCCTGGTAGTTACGTTACAAAAGCATCGGCAAGAAAAACAAACAAAAACGCACCTGTATTAAATCTCTGCTCGGACTGCAAAATACTTTCCATCTGAGGAGTTTTTTTGCAGATAGATGGCTCTACAAGGCTCAGCAGACTGAAGCAACTTTGAAAAGAGTGTAAGATCAAGGCATGTGTGTAACAGAAAGTGAATATCAGAAGGGACTTTCCAGCTGGTTGAAAATGACGTCACCAATAAAGCTCGGTAGGAAAAGAAATGGATTCGGAACGCCGGTAGGCTATTTGTTCAGATGGGGAAAAATTAACCGAAAATTCGTGCTCCTCTTCGAAAAATACCCTGTGATCGTGTGTCACTTGATTCTTTTTTTTTTGATTTTTTTTTTTATTTTTTACTTCATAAAAAAACAAAACATAAAAAAGAATTAAATGATTAAACGTGATGTTTCTTTATAATAAAAGAGCACAAAAACAGTCGTTTCTTAAAAGGGAAACCATCAATAAACTACTTTTCTTTTCACGGTTCCTCATTCTCGGATTCTGGAAATATCTAAAAAATAGGCGCAAAAAACGTGAAAAAAAGGGAATTTTGCAACGGGATGGAGATTTAGATTTTTGATATGCTGTAGAGCTCTCTTTTCTGAACACAGTAGTGCAAAAATAATTTCTATACCAATTTTTTCCTGGTTCGACCATTTTTTTCCGTATCTTTCCCCTACTATATCTCGGATATACATGACAGTCAACCGGATGGATGGCATCTCCCAGTGAGATCGGACGGCATATCTGGCAATATATCCCAGTAGACTGGTCTGGACTTGTTACTAATTTGTCATAAAAGGTGACTTTTAGTCCTCAGGGGAGCCCGGCTGCAAGCACTACACTTGAAGTATTTCTTGTGATATGTCTGGCCCAAAACATTTACGACAAGTTTATCTCTGATGGGCTTCTTACAAGTGGCACACCTGTGAAAAAGAAATTCATTCAGAAAATATGTTGGGCAGAAGTACTTCCCATTCTTTGAATAGAATGATTTTCGGCTTGATTTACAAATTGAACATCTCAAGATTTTCCAACAAATTATGTGAAAAAATTTCCCTCTAATCACCAAGAGATCCCCAAAGTTCTTCTTGGAACAAATATCGCAGACATCACACTGATTTACGCTACCTTGTCCCAGGTTATCCGTTGAGTTTTGCACAAAGCATTCTTGTTGTGTTCGGTAATAAGGTTTTGTATATCTGCAGACTTTTTCACTCCATTTATAGTGGAATCTAAATTCTTTAGGTACAGATTCAGATCCACAACCAGGGATAACATCGATATGTCGAAAATTCGGTGCATTATGAATACTTTCATTGTTGAATCTGAACTCCCTTGTCACTGGTATCTAGAGTAGTTCCTGTAATAGCTTCTGGATTTCACGGTCACTACAGCATTGTTCAATACAGCCATTAGGTTTATTTCTAGCATGCATGAATTTCCTAATTTGCAAATCTTCCGATTGTAACGCCAACTCATATTCATTTGGTGATAAAACCATTTTTCCCCACGATTCTCTTTAGACAGAAGATTTTTAGTTTCACTTGTAGATAGAAGATTTACTTTCAAAAAATTCACAGACAGTTCTGGAACCACACTCATATGTTGAAAATGCAGTTTCATGGACATCTTTTTCGGCTATTTTATAGCTTGGTGGTAGCCTTGGGTAAGGTCCAAAGAAGTAAAAATTTTGTTTTTGCTTGAAATAGAGTCAAGAATTTCATCTATTCTTGGTAAAGGAAATTTATCGTTAACTACTTGTTTGTTGAGGGCTCTATAATCTACTACAAGTCTAGGATCACCATTCTTTTTTGGTACCAAGATCACTGGTGCACTATACGGACTTATACTAGGGCGTATAATTTCATTTTTTTCTAATTCATGGATTTTATTTTTTAACCATTCTTTGTGCTTATATGGCACACGATATGGCTGTTTCGCTACAGGTTTACCAGTCGTTAAAATTGAGTGTTCATAAAATGGTATCAGTCCGATGTCATCTTCAGATGCGGAAAATACATTCCATAATAATTCGCATAATTTTTTCTTAAGTTCCGAGTCCGTAATATAATCCATATTAAATTTGTTTAAGAATTGTGATTTAGTTAGAGGGTATTTGTTAATTGAGGTTTTAATAACGTTAACAAGGTTTCTTCTGGAATTCTCCCTTCTATTTATATCATTCTCCGATAAAACTTGGATCTGAACTAAACAAGTCCCCTTTTTTATTGTAATTGTGTCATTTTTGTGGTTATTAATTACCCAAATAAAACCTTCTCCTTTGTCGTAAGATATAATCTGTTCCTCGCATAGCAGATTTTCGGGAATTTCAGATTGGGTCGCAAACCACATTTCAGATTATCTACCCACTAGTTCAATCATTTATGCCGTTTGAATTCTTTGCATCGTTTTGGGAGGGACATTTGCTTTCCTTGTGACGAATTTGCACTATAGATCTTTATTTTCATCATCTTTTAGGTTCATACTGTCACAATCTTGCATCATTGCGGCATCTTTCGGTGTCCCTTTGGGTTTTACTATGTTTTTCCATAATTCCATTATTATTTTAATTTTGTTTGACCTGTACTGTCGCATATCTCCTATTTTTATTTTTGAACAGATTCAATACACTTTATTCAAATTTACTTCATCTCTGCAATTTCTTTCAGAATTGAAAAAATTTCTAATTACGCCATGTCCCTTTTGCGAGACATGAGGTTGAAAAGATTGCGACATTATACCACCAGAAATTTTACTTTAAAATAAAATTTTAAAATCTTTAGCGCCGCTTATAGTGCTAAAGATTGTGCCATCAAGGCCTGCGCCACAGCAATGGGGAGTGAAGTAAATTTATGACCGCGCCACCCTCAATTATTCAGAGAAAATAAAATATGTAGCCATATAAATGTGACCTCTTTTCCTAGAGCTATCTGGAGATCAGATTCCCTGGGGACGTTACTTGGAGACTCATGAACTAATTACTGTTTGTGTGACAAGATAAAGACATATAAAATAAAATAAGCATAAAATAGAAAAGAAGTGGTTTTATTGAGACCTACATTCTTAGTTGTAGAGCAATGGGTCACTTCAAATGACGGCAAATAATAATCAAGTCTTTACAATAACTGCATAATATTTTGAATCGCAATGCCTGAATGCCAATATAATTCTGTCCACCCTAATGAGAGCACGAAAAACACTTTTATTCACTATATATTTTAAGTTCTGATCATTTGCCTTGGGAGCTACCCATGATTGGCCTAAGTTCTGAGGTTGGGTGAACCCTCCATCCTAAAATTTGTCTTTAATATTTCCGATGATTCAAACGTTCACAGCGCTTCTATAATTTAATATTCTTTCGAAATAATGTGTGCTGCATGTTTGGTATTGCTCATTATCATAGCGAAATCCAAAGCTGGATAGCGCCGTTCTTTGTCTGAGGCAGAAAGCGATTTTTCTCTTTGCTGATTAAGGACTTTTCTTTTTTTTGAAACTAGATTCAAACTTAATTTAAGGAAGTAGGAATTATATTTAGAAAGAAGGGACTTTATTTTTTTTATTTGAAATATATAATATTAATCACGGTACAGTACCATAGGGTACTTATATACTGGATTTTGATTCAACTGAACTGGATTTTGATCCAACTCTTCTGTCATTAGGGAGGTTTTCGGGTAACAAATCGATAGCAGTACCTACACAAAACTAATATAGACAAAAAAAGCTGATTTAAAAAATTAAACAGTAACATACCTCTTCGTGCTTCTCTAATGGGGGGTTTTCTTTGTTCTTTCTTTTAGTATATATTTTACCATAGTTTGAGGGGGAGCTTCGTGTAGTGGGGAATTATAATAGCGAGTCAAACGGGGAGCGTATATTAATGGCCATACTGAGTCAAAATCAGGTTGAAAGGATTCAGGTTCCCTTGAGAGCGGTTGGAGCCACAAGGACTAATAGTCTTGAGAAATATTAACATGAAGAGACAAAATTAAGAAAGTAATGTATTTATTTTTACTCATATTAGCGGTACAAATTTGGTTCAGGAATATCAATATTCTTAGTGTAACACTTCACTATAATAGGCATTAGGACGACGTTATATACTGGGGCGTATACAATTTAACATGGGTTTAACAATGTTCTGATAATAATAGTCAAGAATTATCAATAGTTAGATCACTTAAATTAGACTGGTTGTAAACTGAATTTTGACTCCTTCTCGACTGACTCAAAATTGCTAAGTCCTGCTAACCACACTCTCAAATTTCGCCAGAGGTTACATTTAGGCGTTGCTGAAACTTATATTACATTGGGTCCATTGGTTCGGACCGTATGTCCTATATTCCTATTGGACAAGGAATACACCAATTGGCTATTTTAAATTTAACGTGATTAATAGTTGTAAGATTGACACATCAGGATTTTTCCTGTCATACTAAGTTTTTGTTGCACATTATTAATGTTCTATTTTGTATAATTTATAGATATGAGAATGACTCTCGTAACTTTTTCTGCCGAACAAGTCTGTTCTACAATGTCTATTCTACTTTGTATCCTTTTTTATAAGTGAAACACTGTTTCACCATTCGCTACTTTGTTTGCACCTGCGAATGCTATTCGATACTTAAAGACATCATTGTTTTGCACCTGCGAAACTGGCGCCGGTAAATTTATTCATACGATGAATTTAAAGATTAACTATGAGATACATGACTTGTAAATTTAACTCCGTGTTTAAAGGAAATCTCCGTGTTTAAAGGAAACATCTCCGTGTTTTAAAGGAAATTAATCTCCGTTTTTAAAGGAAACACAATAATATCTTTTGTTTTGACTTTATCGTCCTTTCTATATAAGAGTAAATGATAATATTTGTCATTGTGTGCATCTGTTGGGAATAATTTACCAGTTAAACTGCGTCTACTTTTGGCATATTCTGAAAAACTAGAACAGAAAAATGGGATACAGCTCCAACTTCTCCATTCTTTTGTTTTCTGCCCAGTTTTATGATCATCACGTTTTTTCTTTTTGATTCAATTAGTGAGAAAGTCTTTTCATTTGACCTTTTTCTAAGCCTTTTAATCTTTTATTTACCTTTTAAGCTTTTATTTTAGTGCTTGATAAGGCTCCCAGAAAACAAAAAATTCATCCTCACCTTCTGATTCGACATCTTTTTGTCCCATACCTACAGGTGGGAAGCTGGAACGTTATTAGCAATCTACACAACCCCGTTTTTTTCAGAAAATGCCGAATGTAGACACAGCTTCTGGGAGGTGAAAATTAGTATTTTGCTTGGATTGGAGTAACTTTGCTTTACAAAACACTGCTTTTTATTTAAATATATATTTTGAGTGGCTTTTTTAACTGTGTTACCTAAGAGAGTTTCCGAGAGAGTTATCTCTGTGCATTCCCATTGATTGCGAGTAATCCGTGCATTTCTACTAGCTACTCATAATCCAGTTATCATGAAAACTATTTTCCTGGGCTAACCTTAAAAAAAAGATGATGAGATTGACCGTGTTTCTTTCAACCCAGTTTTTTGTTTTCTAAGTTACGCAGAATGTAGATATTGCTTTAGGGAGGTGAAAATTAGTATTTTGCTTAGATGGGAATAACTTTTTCTTTATCTAAGTATCTAGTTTGAATGGCTCTTCTTTGCTGTTTTACTTGAGAAATTTTCTGACAGAGTTATCCCTTTGCATTTCCATTGAATGCTATTAATCCATGTATCCCTCCTGACTTCTGATAATCCTTTGTTCACGAAAACCAATTACCTAGGCTAAGCATCAAAGAAAATGTAGCTTATATGAGATTGATCCTGTTTCTTTCTTATATACTTTAATTGCAGAAGAAATCAAAAAAGTACTTGAGAATTCTCAGGTGGAGCTGATGGAAAATATCAGCAGGAGAATCGCAATTTGAAAAATGGCGCTACTAATTTAGATACCATAGGTGATTTCAAGCTTCAAGACCAATAGATACTACCCTTATTTTATAGTAATTAAATGTTTTCACCCCTTTTGGTTGTTCATTTGTTTAAGTGTAAAAAATTGACAAACATCACTGTTTCTTTGTTTTTGAAACTGTGCTATAAAACAGGTCCATAAAACAGGTCCAACGAGCCTGCTTTTTAATTTATTTTTTGCAATTTTACTGTTTACAGAGCTAAATTGGAAAATGCACTACTTCTGTGATTTCTAATTCTTGAGATTAGCATTCTGAAAACCCTTCAGGATTATGCATATAGATCTAATATAATTATGAGTCAAATATGAAATGCTTTGAAAAAACGGAGCTTTATTAGCATTACTACGCTTTTTCCCAAGCTCACAACTGAAGCAGAAAACCATAATATTTCTTTTAAATCTTAAGGTTTACGTATTGTGTTTTGGCACCTAAAATGACCAATACCTCTGCTCTAATTTCCTATTTATGTTGACGAAGGTTACAGCTTGATTATTGATTATAATAAGGACATGAGTAGAAAATATATATATAAAACACAACATGAAAAGTTTTACGACGGTTAGGAGCCACAAATTTTAAATATTTCAAATAATTGAAATGGTAAAAAAAATAATAATAATACTTCCTAAACCAGGTCTTCAGAGTAATTTATGTTAATTTTTCACTTTAAAAATAAACCTACAAATCCTTTGGTATGGTACTCGAGGCTGTACATAGTTACAACTCTAAGATACTCGGGGATTTCAGCATAATAATTTAAAGCATTATACTTTGTTCTAGTGACTAGTAGTGGGTTTTACATTAGAATAAAAATTGAATATGAAAAAAGCACCCATTGCACATATCTAAACAACAAAGAAAAAGTATGTTATTGTAAAAATAATAAATATATCACACTTTTGAACTTATAATGTCATTGTTGTTTGTGACTTAAACTTCAATACTCAGGGTATGGTAGTTGAGGCTGCTCAAAGTAACAAATCTAAGGTACTCGTGGTATTAAGCATAATAATTATGAGCGAGGAAGCGCAATATAATAATATTTCTGACACACATATCTAAATAGCCAAGGGAAAGTATGGCAGTGCAAGACAAGTACAATGATTTTAGCACACTTTCGATGATAAGGCAACCTTGGTATTAGACGCAACATAAAAAATGTTGCTACATTTTCATTATTTTAAATAAATTAAGAATCTTATTTTGAAATAAGAAGTCAAATAAAACCTGCTAAACCATGTCTCTGCAGCATTAATTTTTTTTTTCAAAAGTAAGCCTACAAATCCTTCGTTGTAAATTTAGAAATCAAGCTATGGAATAATAGTAAAAGTGTTGATAATAAAAAAGTGATAAATCAATGAAATAGCGAAATCATATTTAAGCTTAGCTCCTTAGCTCCGAAAGGGAGCTAGGCTGTCGGTTTGGGAGTCCCCCGAGAATCTCAAACAGAAGTATTACCTCTTTTTTCTTCTTTCACGGTGGTAACTAGTTGGGCAAATTTTTTTAAACAAAAGAGATTCAGGAGTTACAACTCTTTTGAAGAGCCTATCTGCTATTTTTAGCACATTTCGCCACCAGTGGACTTAGCAGCCCCTTAAGAACTTTGCTGCTGTCTCTGCCTCAAGGGTCTCTTCCAAGTCTTTTCTTTGTGCCTATAGGAAGTCAACAATAAAGAATGTTGAAGATCCATTGTCAAACGCAGGAAAAAGCTCTGTCACCAGACTTAATAATTTTGATAGAACTATTCCATAAGCTGTCGCAGTCTGCTGATTCAAAAGAATCCGTGCATCAACTTCATATCGCATAGTAACTATATTAAGTGACGTGAAGTTCGTCGGATATTTAAAACCTTTTGTTGGCGGAAAAGTAACGTCAACAAGCAGTGAAATAGCCTTGGTGTAAATTTCAACCCCATGGTCAGTAAACATTACGAAGCATGACAGTTTGCTTGGATCAGCACCAAACTTGCAAAATCTTATATATGTTTTCGATTTGTCGTGGAGCAAAGAATAAAATGATTGTGTTGGTCCTTCTTCAACAGCAATCTCAAATTTCCTAAGTTTTGGGAAACATTCATTAATTTCAGGCCTCTTTCTAGACTCAAAAGATTCAATTTATTGTCTGTTTGTTAGCACACCATAGCCATATTCACCTTTTGTTATTCTCTCCTTAAACCTAGCAATCTTATGAGTATCGACAAAAGCGATACTCTGTGATGGCAAGCTATAATCTTTTCCTAAACCCGCCTTGATTTTCGAGGGAGTGATCCCTGGATTCCGCCGGAGTGTTTCAACTGCATGATGCTCTGCATCTGGCAGAAATCAATGCTCAACCGGTCTAGGATGGTCATGACCGTTTTCAACTGAGGATGTCCCATTGCGTAAAACGCCTTTCCATCTTCTTTTATCTTTTGGGTCTAGCGGATGCACGTAAATCATGAAGGCATTGCAGCTCATTTTGATAATGGTCGATTCCTCGTGCTGTAGACATTTTTTACTTGCGTAAGCTATGGGATAGGAAGTAGAGCTGCCAGTTTGAGCACATGCTCTCACCCCTGCACACTTGTTCCTGTGAACAATAACATCCATCGTCTCCCCATTTATTCTGACAACCCTTTGAGCTGGAATCATGTCCTTACCTTTTTTAACTGAAGATAGCTCCAAATGAAATTTGGGTCCTAACGTACAACCTCATACTTTGAAAAATCGTTTGTGTTTTCTATATATAAAAGTTTTTTGTGGTCGTGGAAGTATCCAAGAAATTTTACCTGGTCTTTTAATGAGACAGGCTCAACAGACTCTTGATCTATCATCTATACAATCCTTTGTAGCATATTTCTTTTAGTTGGTTCGGTAGGTGCCTCAACACTATCAGTAAAATTAATTTTTGATTCATACCTTCCTGATTTATTAACCCTTCGATTTGGATGAATTTTTTTTTAAAGTTTGAACTTGTTCGGGAACTTTGACAGTTTCTTGGGAATTCAGAAAATACCTCCGTTTTTCAGTTAATGCAAGATATTTAACTATGTCAGGAGAAGAACCTGGTATTTTTTGGTGGAAAAGTCAATTTGTAGAAGACCTAAGCATATGCACTGCCGAACAGCAAAGTTTAGCAATTGTTCATACTTGAATAAGTGGTCGACGTCAAGGGGATCGGCAAGGTATCAAGCCTCTTTTGAATCCAAAACTAGCTTCTAAGGTCACCTTTTTAAAAAAGCCGGATGTTTACTTCTGTTACTTTGTCACAGACCATAGCAAGCATGTCCACAGCACCAAGAATCTTCCTAAATAAAGAAGAACTCTCTTTTAGAGTTAGGCTCTTTCTGTAGATGCAATCAGAACAGTCACATGCATCAGAATTCACGGTCCCTCCCGTATATGAAAGTAGTCATTCACATAGCTTTCGCGGCAAAGACCTGAATGAAGTAAGTAGAAATATACTAAAACAGATTTGAAATTCGAATGTATTGCATCAACTTCAGCGTCTTTTTTTCTAATGTCCGTACTAATGTCTGCCGTAAGTCCTCTTTCTCAGAAACAAAGTATCGCTGTAACCGGATCACCATCCCTACCTGTCTTACCTAAAGCTCGGATCCAGGTACCCAGGTTTGCTGGAAGCTCAATGTGAATTATGAACCAAATTGACGGAACGTTGACTCCAATACTGAAAGCAACTGTTGCGATAAGTACAACGATTTCACCTGCAAACACTTGATGAATAATACGGTTTTTGTCTATTGATCGGGTGGCCTTTCCAGTGTAAGCATCAACTTTGACTTTGCCTAAGTACAGAAATACAGAACGTAAATTTTCACATCTTTCAGAGAACGGAAGGTAGATAATTGTTGGTTGAGAAGGTGTTTGATCAATAATCTTCTGAGCAAGATCAACGTATTTTTTTGGAGGGCCCTCAATACAAAGATCTTTGTCTTTTTCTACTTTTTTAGACTTTTTACTTTTTCGAATATTATAAGTTTCAATGTGAATCCCTACATTTAGTTGACCAATTAGCCCTTTGATAGAAACTAATTCTCTTGTTGAAAACTTTTGTTGTAGTTGACTTTCGCTACTTGGAGTAAGGGTGGCAGATAAGAACAGTGCAGGAGCTAATGGGAACAGTTGACGAAGCTCCGCTACACGATCAAAGGCAGACCGGAAAGAACCACCCCATTCACAAATTAAATGAACTTCATCGACTTCATTTTTTTAGCCACTCCAAATTATTGCAAGGATTTAGAAATCCAAGGTTTCCACGTGATCCAAAGACGGCTTCGGGTGTTGTCAAAATGACTTGAGGAAGGTTGGACGGATAAAAACAAATAATAGAACCCTCACCACCTAAGGCAAATACATGAATACCCTTGGACGTTAAGAATTCAGACTGATTGTCCCTAACTGCCACTGTCGGTACTATTACTATTCCGCAGCCATTACCTAACATGCACACTGGAATTTGGTAGCACAAACGTTTCCCCGATGATGTAGGCATCAGTATGAAACAATCATTACCATCTAGTAGAGCCTGAATTGCAACTCTCTGAAAGAGACTAGCTGAAGGTACGCCTAGCTTTAACCCAACACCAGCACTCGAGAAGGTAGTATTAACGTCAGGATCTCTGTGTGTACCTGAAAAGTGTATTTGCTCATTCGAAAATAAACTGTTTTCTTAACATAAGGACATATTTTTTTTGTAGTTACGACAAGACTGGACAGGAGTGGATGTACAAAGCTGAAAATCACCAGTAGCCCTGTATGCATCGGATGTTGGTTTGAAGTCTGCATGTGAAACTTTGAACGGCATTTCTGGATAAGGATTTCTGTCATTGCAGATTTGTGCCTTTAAGTGTTTTGTTGCTGACGGAGAAACAGTTGAACTTCTATGTTTTGATTGAAGGAAATTTGTGAGTGACCAAAAACAGAACTATCTACAGTAGTCATTTGTGAAAACATAGTCGTCCCCCTGGACACTGAGAAAGACTTAGAGTTCTCCTTTGTTTTGCAAGACAGTGAATGAACTGATTGTTCTGAGATATGCTCAATATGATTTGCAACAGATTCAGCAATACCTGAGGTTGAGCGAAGCACCTGAATGTTGTTGGCAGAACCTGACCCTTGTCCCCTCAGCTGCAGTTTTCAAATCAACAGCGTGTTTTTCCGTGCAAGTAAGGTGGGAGGTAGACTGTAATGTTTATGATAAGATGGATGGTGTTAAGAATAACTATTTTGATTTTGTGATACTCTTTATTTTAGTTTTTGATCCATTAAAACCATGTTCTTTCAATTTTCTATGTAAATCATTAAGCCCTGAAAAGTTTGAATAATAGAGTTTAAAAGTTTGTTTTCTACACTACTCTTGCCAGTACAAATACCACTTCCTTTTATACAGGGTTTTTGCCATTGCCTTCTTAAAAAAAAAGATTTTTCTTGCAACAAAAAAGCGTACAAATACCTTTAATCATTGGCACATCTTTTTTTTAAACAACCTGAGTTAGACTCGGTTGCAGTAACCTTTTTAAACCGCGTACAATTAATATCTATTTATTACTGATTTAAATTATTAAACAAATTTAAGTTATTAAACATATTAATAAACATTAACATATGTTCACGTCCCCAAGAAAGTCTCGAGAATAGTAAATAGAAAGCAATAAAGTTCATCAAGCTTGACTTTTTTTAAGATTTGGAATTTTGTTTGATAAAATCAGCTCTAGATAAATGGCAGATATTGTAGAATTGATTAAAACTTGTTTTCAACGAAAATCCAATTTAATCAAAATACAAAATCGATTACCGCATACGATTCATGAATTACGCGCAACAGCGAAACTATTTGATATAAGAGCTGTTGGTAGAAAAGATGAATTATTAAATACAATAAATAATAATCTTCATAATAAAATATTACTTGAAGATAATCTAATTGGGTTAGAATGTAATGCAAAGTGTCCAGATGGTAAGAAACCCTACTGATTTAATATTACTCCAGATTTAAAAACAGGGTTAGAAAATAAAATAATAGAAAAGAATAAAACCATTTCAGATTTACGGAATCAGTTTAACACTGTAAGAAATAAAGATATTATTGAACTTAATAATTTTTTTTTTAATCGAAACAGATTCCAACTGCTGGAAGTTACAACGAAGCGAAGAATAAAGAAAAGGTTATTTCGATAAACAAGTTGGAGATTCAAGCGGTAAAAACAGTGCTGAAAGAGAACTTAATATTGACATTTCACATTTATTTATAAATAAGAAAAAATATGGGAAGTTCCAGATATCCCAGAGTATATGTTTACAGAGGAAGAACATGACAATAATACAAGTATTCAATGGATTAGAGAAAATTCCCTTACAGTTAATATTTCAATGAATGCAAATGTAGCTGATTTTGGATTACTTTTTGACTCTGTTGTTAGATATTCCAAAAATAGAATGAACGATAGAGATAGTTACAGAGTTCAATTTATTACACGTGTAATATTTTATTCTCAGAAGGATAATGAAGACCTGAAACCTATCCATTATCATAGCTATTCCAGGAGTTTTTAAACAAATAGTGACATCAGACACAAATGCTTTCTGCCAACCGATCATTTTGGTCACTTAAAAAGGGCAATAGCAAATTTAGTTTTCGTTTGAATGAGCTATATACCATCTCTCTATGATTCCCTGGTCACCCTCCATTCCTGCTAGAAAAAAAATAAATAAAAAACCGGATAAGTTACCGCTTTGTGGGTTTTATGTACTTTTTCTGTTTTAATTCTTAATCGAAAGGCTGTTATACCTTATTCCAAAGAGTATGGGAAACTGATAAGAGTGGAAACTGGCACTAGTGTCAACAAAATCACCAACGCCATCTAGCGTCTGGCGAAATTCAGCATTTTGTTTAAAACTCGTAATCGTGATATTTCAGAAGCTGAGCTCAGACGATAATTGCTACACAGTTTTGGTAAATAATAGGAAAATCAACAGAATTCACAATTTTTTTATGAAATATCTAACTTTTCTTATGAATAGAATGATTATTCAGATGGTTATGGGACCCTGCTGATTATATCTAGACCCTGGCGCCGCGTCGATGAGGGAAAACCGGTGGCGGCGGGGCCAAAAACAGCGCGCCGCGCTGCCGGTAAGATGTCAGCGAGCCGCCGGTGCGGTCAATGTTGACCGCAAACATTAATGTTTTCATTAGTCTTTCTCAAATCACAGCTTAAATTTACAACAGATTCGAGCTTATTCATGAGTTCAAAAATTCACAAGTCGCTGGCTTGAAACTAGTCTTCTTCGTTATTCATAAAGAGAAGTAGAAATCTGGTACAAACGAAATGGCTGTGGCGTTTCAGAACCCTTGCATAATACTAGTAGTTTAAGTATCTATTAGCTATGTATTCTTAATATAAATAATTATCAAAATTAGTAGTTTTTTTTCATCACGAATTGCTGCATGCAAAACTTCAAATATTGTATCACAAAATTCATCAGTTATCAGGGTAAAAGCTTGGAATACAACTTTGAACTTAGAAGCTTAATTTTTTCATAATGCCCTTTGCCTATATCTGTTTTGTCACCTTTAAAAAGTTGAAATGGGCGACTTTGATATTGATTGTTTTTTTTGCTCTTTTGAATTCTAAAAAGCCTTCTTGTATTAAAAACTGGTTTTTAATAACAATTTAGAAAATGCATTTTAAAGTTTTTTTTGGCTTCTTTATAGAATATATGTCATATAGGCTAAGGCTGAACTGCTGCTTTTATTGCTTTTGGCTGCTCTTTTGGATATTATTCATTTTTTTCTTTTGGGGATTCATTCCAAATTATAAACTGATAAATATCTAATATCAGTCAAATTAAATAATTTCTAAGACCACACTGGCTAATCATGATAAAACGAAACAATAGTAAAAAAAACAGAAAAACGAGGATTGTACAAGCCAGTGAAACATATGGACTAAAATGCAAATATTTCGGTCAAGACATCCGCTTGACCGTCCTCAGTGAAAGATAATAACATCAAAATTACTAATAAAAATCCATGGATACTATAAAAAAATTTTCAAACCTTGAAACGAAGCGCAACTAAAATTTGAAGACCCTCTCAATGTAACGATGAAAGGGTAACTGAATAAAAAAATACAGTACTGAATGGGAATTCAATTTTTTAATTTATACAGAGCATTTTTAAAAGCTAAACGTTTTCCAGGTAAAATATCATCACAGATTAGGTTAGGTTGCAAAATGTGATTTTTTTTTAATATTTAAGTAAAAACGATCAGAATTAATTAGTTCATTATAAAAAAAGAGAAAAACGAGGATTATACAAGCCAGTGAAACATATGGACTAAAATGCAAATATTTCGGTCGACCTTTTTTTTTTTTTTTTTTTTTTTTTTTTTTTTTTTTTAAGGGTTAAATATACTAATATTTTGGAGGTGACACGTGTACATAACTGGAGGTGTACATTACTGGAGGTGTACATTACTGGATGTATACCTCCTTCTCCTTAAACAAAAACTTAAAACCTCGCAGCATGCAGCAACAGCAAAAAGGTTCACGAGAACTGCGAGCATCACCAACATAGTCCCTAGCTGATTGAAATAAAACAATCCCCATATGTATGAAGATGACTGAATCCATATACTCAAACCGTATATAACCGCTGCCACAAATAGAGTGATTGTCTTGTTAATCAATAGTATTGATTTATTAACTTCGAAAAACCCCAAAACAGCCTAGATGCTCGTATAATGCTTGACTTTATACGATTGAACGTAATAGGTGTTATGAAGCAGACCAACACAAATGAAGAGAGCGAAAGAAAAGTTAACATCCAAGCAACGTGGCTAAGAAATTCCAAAGCTTCTTTTTCAAATGCCAAAGCTTCTTCCACACTCAAATTCATAATTTTCTCCTTTGCTGCCATTACAATCAATTATTCTTCCTCTTCTTCTCTTTTTTTTAAAGGGTTAAATATACTAATAATTTGTTTAAAATACAAAAAGAATAAAATAAATAATAAATAAAAAAATAAATAAATATTCAGTAAGTGCGAGACACTTGTGGGTAACTAGAGGTGTACATTACTGGAGGTGTACATTACAGGATGTATACCTCCTTCTCCTTAAACAAAAACTTAAAACCTCGCAGCATGCAGCAACAGCAAAAAGGTTCACGAGAACTGCGAGCATCACCAACATAGTCTCTAGCTGATTGAAATAAAACAATCCCCATGTGTATGAAGACAACTGAATCCATATACTCGTCCCGTATATAAGCGGTGCCACAAACAAAGTGATTGTCTTGTTAATCAATAGTATTGATTTTATTAACTTCTAAAAACCCCAAAACAGCCTAGATGCTCGTATAATGCTTGACTTTATACGATTGAACATGCTAGGTGTTATGAAGCAGACCAACACAAATGAAGAGAGCGAAAGAAAAGTTGACATCCAAGCAACGTGGCTAATAAATTCCAAAGCTTCTTTTTCAAATTCCAAAGCTTCTTCCACACTCAAATTCATAATTTTCTCCTTTGTTGCCATTATAATCAATTATTCTTCCTCTTCTTCTCTTTTGTTTAAAATACAAAAAGAATAAAATAAATAATAAATAAATAAAAAAATAAATAAATATTCAGTAAGTGCGAGACAATTGTGCGTAACTGGAGGTGTACATTACTGGAGGTGTACATTGCTGGATGTATACCTCCTTCTCCTTAAACAAAAACTGAAAAACTCGCAGCATGCAGCAACAGGAAAAAGGTTCACGAGAACTGCGAGCATCACCAACATAGTCCCTAGCTGATTGAAATAAAACAATCCCCATATGTATGAAGACGACTGAATCCATATACTCGTCCCGTATATAACCGTTGCCACAAATAGAGTGACTGTCTTGTTAATCAATAGGATTGATTTATTAACTTCGAAAAACCCCAAAACAGCCTAGATGCTCGTGTAATGCTTGACTTTATACGATTGAACATGCTAGGTGTTATGAAGCAGACCAACACAAATGAAGAGAGCGAAAGAAAAGTTAACATCCAAGCAAGGTGGCTAATAAATTCCAAAGCTTATTTTTCAAATTCCATAGCTTCTTCCACACTCAAATTCATAATTTTCTCCTTTGCTGCCATTACAATCAATTATTCTTCCTCTTCTTCTCTTCTTCTCTTTTTTTTTTAAGGGTTAAATATACTAATATTTTGTTTAAAATACAAAAAGAATAAAATAAATAATAAATAAATAAAAAAATAAATAAACATTCAGTAAGTGCGAGACACTTGTGCGTAACTAGAGGTGTACATTACTGGAGGTGTATATTACTGGATGTATACCTCCTTCTCCTTAAACAAAAACTGAAAACCTCGCAGCATGCAGCAACAGCAAAAAGGTTCACGAGAACTGCGAGCATCACCAACATAGTCTCTAGCTGATTGAAATAAAACAATCCCCATATGTATGAAGACGACTGAATCCATATACTCGTCCCGTATATAAGCGGTGCCACAAATAGAGTGATTGTCTTGTTAATCAATAGTATTGATTTTATTAACTTCTAAAACCCCAAAAACAGCCTAGATGCTCGTATAATGCTTGACTTTATACGATTGAACATGCTAGGTGTTATGAAGCAGACCAACACAAATGAAGAGAGCGAAAGAAAAGTTAACATCCAAGCAACGTGGCTAATAAATTCCAAAGCTTCTTTTTCAAATTCCAAAGCTTCTTCCACACTCAAATTCATAATTTTCTCTTTTGTTGCCATTACAATCAATTATTCTTCCTCTTCTTCTATTTTTTTTTGTTTAAAATACAAAAAGAATAAAATAAATAATAAATAAATAAAAAAATAAATAAATATTCAGTAAGTGCGAGACACTTGTGCGTAACTGGAGGTGTACATTACTAGAGGTGTACATTACTGGAGGTGTACATTACTGGATGTATACCTCCTTCTTCTTAAACAAAAACTGAAAACCTCGCAGAATGCAGCAACAGCAAAAAGGTTCACGAGAACTGCGAGCATCACCAACATAGTCCCTAGCTGATTGAAATAAAACAATCCCCATATGTATGAAGACGACTGAATCCATATACTCGTCCCGTATATAAGCGGTGCCACAGATAGAGTGATTGTCTTGTTAATCAATAGTATTGATTTTATTAACTTCGAAAAACCCAAAAACAGCCTAGATGCTCGTATAATGCTTGACTTTATACGATTGAACATGCTAGGTGTTATGAAGCAGACCAACACAAATGAAGAGAGCGAAAGAAAAGTTAACATCCAAGCAACGTGGCTAATAAATTCCAAAGCTTCTTTTTCAAGTTCCAAAGCTTCTTCCACACTCAAATTCATAATTTTCTCCTTTGTTGCCATTGCAATCAATTATTCATCCTCTTCTTCTATTTTTTTTGTTTAAAATACAAAAAGAATAAAATAAATAATAAATAAATTAAAAAATAAATAAATATTTAGTAAGTGCGAGACACTTGTGCGTAACTGGAGTTGTACATTACTGGAGGTGTATATTACTGGATGTATACCTCCTTCTCCTTAAACAAAAACTGAAAACCTCGCAGCATGCAGCAACAGCAAAAAGGTTCACGAGAACTGCGAGCATCACCAACATAGTCCCTAGCTGATTGAAATAAAACAATCCCCATGTGTATGAAGACGACTGAATCCATATACTCGTCCCGTATATAAGCGGTGCCACAAATAGAGTGATTGTCTTGTTAATCAATAGTATTGATTTTATTAACTTCGAAAAACCCCAAAACAGCCTAGATGCTCGTATAATGCTTGACTTTATACGATTGAACATGCTAGGTGTTATGAAGCAGACCAACACAAATGAAGAGAGCGAAAGAAAAGTTAACATCCAAGCAACGTGGCTAATAAACTCTAAAGCTTCTTTTTCAAATTCCAAAGCTTCTTCCACACTCAAATTCATAATTTTCTCCTTTGTTGCCATTACAATCAATTATTCTTCCTCTTCTTCTGATCATTTTTACTTAAATATTAAAAAAATCACATTTTACAACCTAACCTAATCTGTGATGATGTTTTACCTGGAAAGCGTTTAGTTTTTAAAAATACTCTGTATAAATTAAAAAATTGAATTCCCATTCAGTACTGTATTTTTTCATTCAGTTACCCTTTCACCGTTACATGGAGAGGGTCTTCAAATTATAGTTGCACTTCGTTTCAAGGTTTGAAATTTTTTTTAATAGTATCCATGCTTTTTTATTAGTAATTTTGATGTTATTATTTTGCACTGAGGACGGTCAAGCGGAGGTCTTGACCGAAATATTTTTATTTTAGTCCATATGTTTCACTGGCTTGTGTAATCCTCGTTTTTCTCTCCTTTTTTTTTACTATTGTTTCGTTTTATCAGTCAAATTATAAACTGCATCTAAAAGGAGTAATTTATCAAATTGAAAAATACATGATGAACCACATGAAAACACTTCAATTACAATGAAACAAAAAATACTTAATGGTTTATTCGGTATGAAGAAAAATGAAGTACCAGCTATTTTCTTAGGTAAAAAATGAAAAGCTCATCCGTTTTAAATATAATTAAATGAAATACTATGCAGACTGAAGTAGCTCCAGGAAGAAGTTGAGATTTTCTTCCTTGTTGGTCACTTTTAATCTAAGCAAAATGTTAGGACACTTAGTATCAGTTATTGAGTTTAAGCTTTGATTTCCAAATGCTCACAAAAATTACCAAATTTAAGAAAGTCACAACAATAAGTCCACCTGTGGTCAAACTACTCAAAGACTCCTCTTTGAACCCCACCCAGGCTCAAAGCTTCTGCTATGGTCATTTCCATGGAAATCTCCAAATAGTTTCATTTTAAAATATCTTTCAAGCGTAGTTAGGGCTATTTAGCCTTTTTTGCTTTTCTTCAAAGCTTTGAAAAAAGTATTATAATATTCCAAATGTCACATTTGTTTATTTGTGCATATTTTTGGTAATCATTTGTGGGGGGATCGAATTTTTTTAACCACTGTAGATACGTAAGAACGTTGCAACATCTAGTACCCTGAGGTTATAAGACTGTCAAAGACTCCTCCTTGAGCCTCCCAAATTGAAAGCTTTTATTATGACATGGCCTTTTAATGTAACTTGGGCACTGGACCAAGGGCGCCATTGTCACTTGAGCACAAGGTTAGGTGGGATGTCAATATCGCTCTCTTCACACCAATTTGTTTTCGTGTGAATCTGCCTGGTACTTATGTATGAATGTTTTCAAAGTAAACCCATTTCATCAATAAGAAAAAAAAGGGTTGGACGCATATGTCCCTTTCCCTTTGGACGATAAAATCATGCAAGTGCTGTATCAAGTATAACTCACGAAAATCTTGTTAATTTTTGTCAATTTGTCAACTTTTTGGCATCCTTGCTTTCAATAAAAAAAATCAAGGTACTATCACTTAAATATAATAACTCCCTATGCCCCCCTCTGGATCCCATCTTGATAGGACACCGTCTCTGCTTTAAATAAAAAAAATTAACTTATTGGCACACCTGCTTTAATAAAAATCGAGGTATTATCATTCAAATTTAATAGCTCACTACCCCAACCCCTCTGGATCTTTAATAGGATGCCGTCTCTGCTTTAAATTAAAAAAATAACTTCTTAGGATCCCTGCTTTCAAAAAACGAATATTCGAGATATTATCATTCAAATGTAATGCCTCCCTAACCCCCCCTCTGGATACCACCTTGATAGGATACCGTACCAACTTTCATTAGTAAAATAATTTACCTAATAATTAACTAGGTCACTATATGGTTCAAACAAACACCCAAAATAACGTTAAACAGCTTAGTGTTCCTTGAAAAAGATTGAGGGTATGAGTAAAAGGGTACAAAGGCAACAACAAAAATGTCGACATTATTCAGATATAACTCAAATTATTGGAAAACTGAGTCATAGATTCGCCGTGACATTCAATTAGATCCAAACAATCTAATTAAAAGGGAGCACACACAAAAGCCAAATTAGGCCAGTAGCCTATGAGAAATTGCAAAATATCCAAGACAATGAACAAGTCCTATTGGGGGCCCTGGGTTTATCAAAATATTTCAATAGTTTCCCTGGGAATTAATTTTATTTTCATCTGTCTCCATTTTAAATGAAAAAATAATTATCTTTTTGGTATCACTGTTTCAATAAAATAAAATGAGGTATTATCATTTTAAAATAATAGCCCCCTATCCCCCCCCTATAGGCAATAATTTACAATTTGTTATGAAGCATATTTTTGGGGTAACTTCCTGTTGAATCTTTAATTCTCCAGCCTTGTACATTCCTTAGTCTATAGCTAAAATTTGTCTCAATAGAATGTTTTTTTTTGGGGGGGGGGGTATAAATGTTTCAGAAAAAAGATTGTATTTTCTATTAGGCGTTAAACAATTGAGCATTAAATATTAAGAAAATCTTATCTAAAAACAGCAAAAAGAAAACTGCAAACTTACAATTCAGCTCGGAATTCTTTCTGTAAACGAAAGTTTTGTCTGAGAATTGATTAGCTAATTGATAACTATTAGATAGCGAAATCCTTCTTTTGGAATTTTGCTTATTTTAGCCATTTTAGGAGATACTCAGAATAATAAGTTTCATAGTGAGACGCGATAAGTTTCATAATAAGTTTCATAGTAAGACGCGATGTAGGCACTTACCTCCTAGTCCCTTAACTTAGAATTCTATCAGAAAATATTGTCTTAATTAATAATTCGACAGCGGAGTTTATGCTTCTAAGATTTTGATCTCGTTACATATCATCCTTCACATTGCTAAGATGTCCTCGTCGTTTTAAAAATTGGCACTTATGATTTGAATCAAATTATATTTAGTAAGTAATTTTTTCTGTATTCCTGATTGCTTTATGTGACTAAACATATGAAAACGTTACTTAAAAGTCCATCACCTATTCACTCTTTTTGGTAAGAGGACCAAAGAGTTTTTACTGACTAACGCATTTGATTATATGATTAAGTATGTAAATATTACTTTCCTCCACCTAGTGCTAAAACTACCCTCACCTGATATACTAATAATTCTACATGGTTTAATTCTCTAGTTTATGCCTTCGTAATTATTCTACTACCTGACATGGTACTGATTACTGAAAATACCCCTTCACTACTTCTAATACTAGATTATACTTCCACCTGATGCTATACTGACACGATAAGTAACTGACTTCTAAGAGCATCTTATTACATTTAAATTTTAACGCACTGATACGTATGAATTGAAATAGTTTGCAAGAAAAAAAGTTTGACACATTGATAGTTTTTAACTTAATATCAGATTGCAAAACTGGGATAATGTAGCTTGCACTTGTTTTCATCTGTTTTATGAAAAGTTTTTCAATATTCATTAAAGTTACAAGTTAGATACATAAGACTTCACACTTACTTCATCATTCTACGTGTCTATAATACTCACTTACGTCGTGACTTTATTTTAAGCTTCCATTCAATTAATTAGTGGGCCGGCTAATTTTTCATGGCTTTTCTTCGTGGTGTTTCACTTTTTGGCACTTGTTGCTTGGGATAAGCATTTAAAATGTTCATAAGTATGACTTCTTGCACAAAATTATCCGTGCGTTTTTTATCGCATCATATACAAGGGGTTGGTGTTATAGAGTCGTTGAAATGTTTACTAGGTACATATCCCTTGCGGAAATTACAGGGGATGGCTATCCGGATCACTGGGCTGGGTATCTTTTCTTGGGCACTTTTATCCTCGGGAAAATCTACTACTCGTACAGTCTGTGTTTCCCGTAAATTGTTCATGTTCAGTCCTTCTTTTATTTGGACAAAGGGCTGTGTTACGACATGTAAAGGTAATTATGGCAGGATCAAAAGTGGATCTTAGGGCCTTGGCTCGACGCATTGTCTTTGACTCCTGGTTCAATGATACACAATCATTGAGGGATTAATCAGGGGGTTTATAACGATAATAACTTAGTTGGGTCTTTTCTCTGAACACTTTATTTTGGGAAATTTTTGCACGTACAATTTATGTTTCCCACAAAATTGTTCATGTTTGGTCCTTCTTCTCATGGAGGTTGGTTTGTTTTTGCGACATCTAATAATGATTGGATAGGGTCAAAACTTAAACTTGGGATCTTGTTTCAACATATTGTCTCTGATTTAGGGCTTAAGATATATAATCTTTGAGGGATTAACTCCAGGGTTATTCTTGGTCCTCAGGATTTAATGTTTGGGACCTTACCGTCTAAGGATAGTTATTTGACAGAATTTTTTGCAGTTTTATGACATGCTTGGTCGGGGCGGTTCTCTAGATAATCGTTGGTTCAGTTATATATATATATATGGGGCTTTTGGTTCGACGATATTGTTTGATGTAGTGTTACCTGGTACTAGGCTTTGGTGACTTGGGTCGTCATTAGGGTATTGTCTTCAGGGATTTCCTTGGTGAGTACTTATCGGTGGTTGACGAATGATGAGAGTAGATGCTACCATGTTGTATCTGTGTTGCGTGTTGGTATACCATGAATGAATTTCAACTGATTACTCCGCTTTCTAGAATATAAATATCTAGGCAGAATCATATGCTCTTTACAATTACGTAAGTTAAACAAATACGGCAATAATACATAATTTATAGAATAAAATACAGGGACTATCATTGAAGTAATAGTCGTGATTAGTCACACTAACAATATCAAATTAATATGGGTAAAGTTAAACTTGAAGATAAAACGAATAAGAGCAATCTTCATGCTTTTTACATGCATATTGCAGCAATACTGGATTACTGTGAGATAAGCTCAGTAATCATAAGAAAATATGACTGTGTGTAAGAAACATAACACAATATGAAAATTTCAATATTAGTGCTTGTATATATATGTATATTTGGCACAGGTTCAGCATTTATTATATTTTAAATGTTACTCAACACTCAACTACTTTAACATTTACTTTTCAACTATCTAAATACACATGAGGTAGGGTACATGGTTTTATGAGAGGTCTTGATTTACTATAAATTTTCTAGCCTATGTAAACAATGTAAATAAGTTATTAAACGAATATGCATTAATAAGAGTAGTAGAAGAATTAGACTTTGTCACGTTACATTTCCTTCTAAAACCACCTAGAAATTCCCTAGAGGACAGAGTAATCTCAAGAATAGTGGCAAGTTTAGTATATTGTAATTTCATCCCAAGAATAAGGCCCAAAACAATAGAAAGAACCAGACTGGTGGCTAATATGACATTTACAACTCTCTTACATAAGATTCTAATTTGGAAATATCCCCTAATTGCCTAATTTATTGCAGAAAATCTGTGGAAAACCCAAGATGAGAATTGTATCGCGACAATATGGACACTTAAATTTCTCACATTACTAATCGATCGAGGGTATAACTTACTAAATGGAGGAAAATTCCTCACAAGTTTATATAAAAATTGCTGGAATTTTGACGGCATAAACCCCGAAATAAAATCCAATACATTGGAAGTTACCGCGCGAGATTATAATGACATAAAGAAAATCGCACTAAACCTTTTGGAAGAGGACGAAAATTTTGGATCCAAAGTTTTTCCCAATTTCGATATTATTGTACGTGAACAAAAATGTTGTAATGCGTCACATATGCAATTAATTTTTAGAGTAGTGAAAATTATAAATATCAACTTTCCCTAGCCGAACAACGTCGCAAGGTAATTCATGAAACTATGAACAAAAATAGCATAGTGAACACTTTGACTAACCTAAAACTCCCGAATGATCTGTTGGTCTATCTAATGCACATGGACACAAATGAAAATAATGAACACAACATAGTATTTGAGTTGAAATTCCTAAGCACAAACGTGTTATCATGGGAAGTTCATCGCCTCAATACCATGCTAGCACGATTAGAAATACGAGAAGCACTACCGAAAGATACGGCAATCTTGAAATTGAATATAAATGAGCATGGAAGGAATCATATTTATAAGTAGAATTAAAATGCCCTTACAATAAGACATATCGTAAACCACCCTGTTATAAAAGTTTACTCTCTTGAAAGTATATATATATATATATAATGTAAATACAATAAATCAAGTAACTTGATGAATTAGGGTATATCCTATGATAAGTTAAACCATATAATTACCTCAACGATCTCGTATAAAAAAATAATTTTTGCATTAATGCAAAGTCTGATGATTTTACTTATAATAATGTCAATAAGGTCCTTAAAAGATTGATAACAAAAATAGGCTACAAGTGTATTGTTGCATATATTAACTGCTTACTTACTTATGTGCCACTTATTGAAAAAAAAAAAATATATATAAGCCCCTTGGCAATGGTAACTAAGTGTTAGAAGTACATCACGACCAGTCATAACAATATATAATCACCAGAGTAAAGATATAATTTCCTTAACATTTCTAATTTTAAGACGTCGTTCACCAACAAAAACCCTACTATGATTATAAACCAATCTTGTTCAGTCAATGATGTAAAATAGTTCGAAAACTAAATCAATAAAGAATTATCATAATAAGATGGCCCAATTTAAAAAAAAAGATTCAAAATGTCTTAACAAAAAAAAAGAACAAATAAAATGAACTTTCCAAAAATTAATAACAGATTAATTTTATAAACAAGCAAAAAAGATGAGGCTTAAGAACACCATCATAATCCTCGTTGTTCACGCAGCAGCCCAAGATATTGTAAAACATGGAGTTATATTTAACAATGAAAATTCGCTCCTAGCAAGCCATAATGCATGGAAAATCTTTATGAAATTGGATCCCAAACCATTTGAAACCTTATTTCAACAAGTAAAGAGACTGGAGAAAAATACAAATGAACTCAAGGAATCCATATTTCAATTCCTAAGATCCGATAAAGGATTACAGGCCAGTAAAATGATGCATAGTAAAGACAACAAAGAATTCCAAGTTCCAACTATCCCAAAACTAAAATCAAAATTCATAATAGATGATTTCGACAAAAAAATGGCGGAAATAGACATGGCACTAGGAACCGGTAACAGAGAAAACAGACAAAAAAGGTCAACAAATAACGTTTAACGCTTGTCGAAAGATCTTAGTGCAATGAAAACCATATAAAGTCCCACACCATTTACTCCAAGGAAAGGAAAACTTTACGATGGAAATTACGCGATGCTAAATGAACTACCGAGCCTGTGGACTCTCCTCAAGGAATTATAGGAAAACCATGCTGAGGAAAATGTTACGAAGCAAATATTATCCAAACTCGCAAAGGTGAAAGATTAAAGACAAATTACAAACATAAAAGAATTGAAATTGTCAAATACTCAGCATGATAATGGGAACAAAAACCCTAACGAAGGGAAAGAAAAGACACAAAAGCAACCACGCCAATTTACGAAACCCCAGTAAGAGAAATACAATCTTCAATGTCAGAAACTACGACGAACACAGTCCCAGAAATGAGCGCACTTAGTAAACAATCACCTGAAAATTTGACCAAACTGACTTATCTAAAACCAACAATAATAACAAAATGGACTTGGTCTGAAGGGCCCACGTTTATGCGCACCCAGAAGAAGTTTATATTTACTATGGGACTAAGGGCAAGGACTCAAGTAGGACATACCGAAATACAAGCAATAAAATTACTATCTTCTATACCAAAAGAAAAGAAAAATAATTACCAGAAAGCTGAAGATACTGACAATGTGCCCAAGAAGTGCTGGATCATAGACGGCAAACGCACTTATATTAGACTGGCAATGGTCAACGAGAAAGTAAAATAAAATATTGAACCATTACCTGATCTAAGCGAAAAAAATGCCCAAACAGTGTCAACTCACCAAGCCTTTTTAATATTATACAGACAAAGATTACAAGCTTTGTTTGAACTATTTAATACAGAAATACAAAAAAATTAAAACAAAGTACGACGCGAATTTTTTAAGTATTTTTACGAAGAAGGAAATATCGGATATCCACAAGTCTAATTTCCATCATCGGAAAACTAACCTCCCGCCTTTTTGGTTTAACAACGGAATAGGACCTGAATATCCTCAGGGAAAACGTAAGAAAGTTAAATAATGCCATGAACATATCGCTACATGTCCAGAAAATAAAAGCAAGCATAGCTAAATACCAAAAAGATTAAGTCGAAATGATTTCCAAGAAAATCTCAAAAATTGTAAACGTAATGAGCTATTGAAGGAATGAAGTGAATCGTGTGGTGACAGATTCGAGTCTTACCATGGCATCACTCAATATAATCACCATATCATTACTTAATCTGGCAACAGATGTTAGCAAGTTTGAGTTTGCATTATTTGCCCTCACGGGAGGAACCTTGTCATACGACCTGGTAGACCCTTCCAACTTAAAAAGCATTTTAGATGAAATAAAAACACACCTAACGTTTGGTTTACATTTACCTATAGAACCAGAAGTATCAAATTTATTCCTCTATTATACAAAGCTAAAAGTACACATCACGGAAATAAATGAACAGTTATTCGCAGTGGTGACAATTCCATTGATAAACCAACAATATATGACTTGTACAGAATCTCGACCTTCCTGCTAACATAAAGAAAACGAACTCATTTATGGCTATCACACCTGAAGCTGACTATTTACTTGTTGATCAAGATAGACGAAAATATGCCCTAGCAAACCCCCAAGATTTAAAAGAGTGTTTGTCATTCAAAAACTTAGTTTGCCAACTCACGTTACCTATTTACAATGTCAAGTCTGAATCATGTATGTTAGACATATTCTTAAAAGACACACAACAGGAAGAAATACCCAATTCGTGCGAAGCCTTAATAGGAAGTAATAAACGAGAAATATTCATACACCTTAGAAACGACCTTTGGTTATTTTCTGTTCCAAGAGAAACTGTTGGAATTTTATCTTGCTATAATAATACGGAGAAAATCGACCAAAGTTACAGGACCAAATTACTACTACATGATGTAGTTACGATAACCATAAAACAGGGATGCCGACGTGTAACTAAAGGGACAACAATTCAAACACCGTTAATTACCACAAGTGCGAATATAATAAGTCCTAAAAAAATCAATTTTAAGGCAATCAATCTGTCGTATACTATTCCAAATATAGAGAGTGAGGAAATAAAAACCTCGATATGGTCAAAAATAGAAAAGAATAAGGGAACGTTGACACTTACAAAAATAAAAGAAGCATTAGATTCCCAGATCCCCCTATTTACTAATGAAGACCAGAGATTAACGTACATAGATGAGAGATACGGATTATTCTCAACCAATTTTTGTGGAACATACTACTGACTGTAAGTGTCGTATTCG
Organism: Artemia sp. Qi Xiang Cuo; assembly: GCF_049724085.1. Classification (NCBI taxonomy): domain Eukaryota; kingdom Metazoa; phylum Arthropoda; class Branchiopoda; order Anostraca; family Artemiidae; genus Artemia; species Artemia sp. Qi Xiang Cuo. Next base: position 4,417,678 of record NC_142812.1, on the reverse strand, counting down.
CGATTTTCTTAACTATAACAGCCTTACTGAATTTCAATTATGGGAGAATCTTGAGAATAAGAAGGCAAATCCCAAAGGAAGACCACGCGGAAGTGGCAGAAATGCAAAAGTTGAACCCAGAACCCCATGAAATCACCTAAGCCAAGAAAAAGGGAAGACACTAGAAGACAAGTGGGTATAGACGTCTCCATTCGTCCTTACTGTCCCTCTCCCTCCATGTAGTATCGTTTACGTAAAACCGTGCGGCTATGACGCTGCAACATGCGTTTCTTATACAGCAGGGACGTGCGTGAACAGGCATGAAATTTGTTGTAAAGTCAGACCTCAAAATTTAATAATGTAGCGTAAAATTTATTTAAACGATTGTTATAAAATTTATGTAAAAGTAATTAGATGTTGAAAGAAACTTACATAAAGTGTATTTAATAGTGTATGCTAAGGAGCATAATGAGAAACCTTGCTTCATAAAAATTAATCTCTTATATCATTATTATATCATGATAACCTAGAAGGAATTTCTATATTTGTGAAGTTCCAAGGGAAGCCTCATAAATGTTTCCACACATGCAATAAAAATGTCATTTCGTTAAAAATCAATGTGTGAATATAATAATGTCAGTGCATTTAAGTTACCTTATAGAGTAAAATATACCCAATCGATACATGACCTACTTGTGTCGTGACTACTCATTTTAATGAACATGTGATTCTGCCGAGTTATTTTATTTCAATAATTGGAACGGTATGTCAAATGCTAATCTGGCCAATGCATAGACCAGTGCAAACATATCCCAGTAACACCTATTTTCATCACGCCTCGACCAACGAAGAGTACTCGCCATGAAGCCCAAGGAAATCTCATCCAAGCTTTGCACACCAAATTATGGATACATTTCGATCAAGGAAACGATGATCTGTTCAACGAAGAATAATTTCTTCAATTACAAATCATAATGTATCAGGTAACAAGTCTCAGTATCCAGCACTTTATAAGCAAAACAATCCTGAGAATTCAATTATCAAACATAAAAAATGAACGCATACATCATCCTTAACAATAAGATTGATGAAACCAATTTAAAATACCAAACTCGTTGAAGAGCACAATTCAACAGAATTTTTACATGTCGACGATTCATATGACAAAATCCCTTCGATCATTTTTCCATTATAAACTAGAGAGACAATAGAAATACTACTGTAATTATTATGAGATAAATTTTGACAATGGCCTTGGAGACGTTAATCGTTTGTTAAATTCAAGTTCGTTAAATGTTACAATAGCAATCACAGTGAATGACCCCTAAAGGACAATGTACTCCTACCACAAATCAAAAGACAGTATGTTAAAGGAGTTATTAAAGTTTGATGTTGACCCACTCCAAATTCAAACATCATTCCCCCACGATTTACCAAGGAATCACCATATAAGTTAATGGAAACTAGCCATGCACGAACAATTTTATGATCTGTAATAGTTAAGTGCACGAAGAAACAGTTTTACCAACAAATACATACTCTCCGTAATAAAGATAACCGAAAAATAATATGCTATATCCCGCTGTTTTTAAATAATCAGCATCTCTGTCATCAACGCAATCCCAGTACTCAAGACTTTAACAACAAAGCATCCTACAAGCTATTCAAAAGCAACAGGTGAGAACGAACTCTATTGGCGAAGTTACACACACCTGTAACCAAAAGTTTGATAATTAGAGAAATCATTTTGTCTAAGATGAGTGTAACCATACTCGAATTAACCTATGAAGAAGCTAAATATGAACATTTTAAAATTTTACTTCAACAAGACGATACTAGCGAAGGACCATAATTTGCAGCAGAAAAAGCGAGTATACTAAAGGACACGTATAGTGGTAAAATAGGTGTGAACTTATATCACGTTTTATTAACTTTGACAGCGTAACGACTTTGATATTATATTATTGGTGTTTACATAACAAACAACCCCAGTGAAAGTGTTTCTATTACCAGTGAAAATGGTAATCTAATAGTGAGTGTTACGAATTATTCATATATGTGTAATTGTATATTTAGCTAGAATTATGTGTAGTATTGTCGTATTATTCTTTTAATTTATCATAAGATAGGGATCTCAGTTATTCTACAGCTAGCTTAAAACAGAAAAAATATAAAGGATAATAATGAAAAATTTTTTTCTTCTAGCAATAGTAGAATAAGATCAAGCTTAACCAATATTGTTAGAAATATAGAAATTATCAGTGTTAGATGTAGAAAAAAAAAACTCGGTGTAAGTAGCTAAAATGTAAGTATGTAAAATCATTTAAAATTGTATGAAACAAACAGTAGACAAATTTCAAAAAAATTTAAACCCCGAAGGCAAGCAAATACTAATAACAGGATGTTATTCAAAAACGGGATGGGTGATATGTACCATGTATAACGTTTACTTTGAAATATGAAAAGTTTATTTTATTCTAAATACATTTCCGATGTAGATTAAACCTTAATTAAGTTTGAAATTCCGTTTCAAACTGCCATTTATAAATCAGCCAAATATCCCTTCGAAAAGCACCAAATAAGAGATGATTAAATTCGAAGAATTCCAAAAGGTACTTTTGTTGTACTCTGTAGAGATTTGCATTCTTTGTTCTACAAAACGAAAGGCTCGTGAACATTCTAGACGCTATTGACCGATTTCAAAGGCGAAAAAAACTACGGGCTTTTTGCAAGTATAATACTAATGAGATGGATTAGAATTTCACAAAAGTATTAGACAGACAGAGTAGGACATTGTCTAAAACTTAGTTTGAAGTTTTTATTAGAAATGTGGGTATTTAGTGATTAATATTGCGAAAAAACTATTGGGTAGTTTTGGCTGCATAATGTTTGATTTTGTCAACATAAGAGTAAAGTGACGGGCCCTCCGAAAGGAGATGGGCCAATTGGAAAATAGTGATTACTGCTCAGAATCAGAGTTCGCGTTATATAGTAGTGAAGAAGTGTTTTTCGTATCATCATTATTGTCATAATCATAGTCATATTCATTCGGGTACGATCATTGTTCTTGTCATTTGCTTACTGAAGTTCGATGCTGTATGTTTAATCATGTAAGTCCAATAAACCTATTACTTTTCTATTTTTACACTTTTATTTTATATGTTCGTATCTAGTTTTCGAGAGTAGCCTTCTAGTTCGAATGCTGTCCATTGGTACGCTCCCAGGAATCTGATGACCTTATGAAGAATGTTTACGTGACTTATTTGACTAGCTCCCTATTTCAAACTCCCCCCATAACATTTGGCGCAGCTTAAATGCCACATTTGGCAGAGTCAAAACGTAACGTCTGGCACGGTTGTAATTTCGGATTGTAGACTCTCTGACCAAGTTGGTCTCTTCACAAGGAAAGTCAAATTCATTAGTTAACTTATTTTTATTTCTCCCAGCAGGGGGTGGTGCGGTCCATAACGCAACAGATAATGTCAAAGATAACGCCACACCAAACGCCACAATCCTGCTGAAGTTCCTCCATTTCAGGCACAGAATCCATGAGTGCATTACTTCTTTCCCTACGCATCTGCAGTGATTGAACTAACCTAAAGTATTTAAAAAAAACTTCGCTATTATTCATATTTATACAGAGAACTCCAAAACTGTGTAAATTTGTATCTTATGTACCCTCAAATAAGCCTCCAGCTTCTGAGTTTGTAGAGGCCTTAGAAGCATCTTCGCTAAACTTTGAGCTCGAAATGGCAGTTACCACGCTAGCAGGCACTGCATCTAAAGTAGAAGGATCTGTTTTTGGAGTACTAGTTTCACATAAGACTCCTGAGGGCCTTCCAGCCGAAGCAGAAACCGGAAGCTGAAGCGCAGTAAAACCTCTTTTTAGCATTAATTTTTTCTTTAAATTTATCCTGTTGAGTATCCTTCTGTTCATATATGATTTTCCTTTTTTTTCATTTTACAATTCTTGATTGAGCCTTTTCCCAATTATTGCTATAGTACCGAAGTATTTGGGGGGGATACAGATCTATATCTAAGATAAAAAGGTTTATAAAGTCAGCTAGATCCTTTTCTCCTTTTAGTGCAGATAATAGCACAGTACAGATATTGTCCTCCTCTCTGATGGTCTGGTCGTTTTTTTTTGTATTTTGCATTCTGATTTATTCTGCTCGACTCACTTTTTCCGACGGTCGTAAGGGGGTGAGATGGTTTATTTTATGGTATTTGGGTGTTGCAGCTTTAGATGCATTTATTCTCTCATTATAGGGGAGATTAACTCTTGACCTAAGGTAATTAAACTTTGGTAGCGTGCCTTAGGCTATGACCGAACTAATGAGGCGTACCGACTGGGTATGTTCGAGAAGCTAAAAATAGATCGTAGAGAGTTTGTCTAAAATACAATAGTTTTACTCATTTAACATATAATATAATCGGATATATTGTGTGTACTGGGACTGGCTGTTCCAAGTAGACCACAAGTCTAAAAAACAACAACAATAATATATAAATAGATACTTAGATACTTACAATGATAAGACAAAGTCCCAAAGTATTTCTTAAACAACGGACCAGAGGTCAGTCCGGCATATAGTTAGTATAAGATTTCCCCTTTCGATAAAATATATCTTTTATACATTTTTATCAACCACTCCTTCCCATGTATACGCTAGGAATTGGTAATTTCTCAATTTCCCGTTAAACAGAATTTAGCAGGATATGTTCCTTATCTTAATAAAAAAGTGGTATTTCAAAACTTCATATTTGCGTCTTATATATTTTCACTAAATTAATAATTAACTAAATTAGAAAGCTAAATTAGAAAGAGACATTTAAAGAAGAATTGTCCAAATTCTCAATATTCTACTTTTAAAACAATTTAGTTTCGTTTACAGTTATTTTGCTGCCATCTTTGGGTCATTATTTGCATCTACCCTCAATGGGTTTCCTTAGGGTTATGTTTCTGGTCCATTATTGGCCATGTTCTTTTTTTTTTTTTTTTTTTTTTTTTTTTTTTTTTTTTTTTTTGTCGAAGGATTTCAATTTAAAATTCATCCTTGTTTCTTTCTGTCTCTGGCTGCATCTGTCCCTCTCAGGCACTGCAAGGACAATTAACAGAATCCAAGCAGTGTGAATCTTACACAAGCATTGTTAAGTAACAAAACTTAGATACAACATTTATCAATAAATACATTTGGCTTAAATTTTAAAAATTATTTTAAAACACTCCATAGTAATTTAAATATACACAGAGTATTTTTTTTCAAAGTAAATTTCTCCAAAAGCCACACTAAAATTTGTTATAACTCTTTTTTTTTCCATTAGCATAATGCTCAAAATACCGATTTAATTACAATCAAAAGTATTACTACTGTCATAGCTAATAATTCGCTTCACTATTTATCGCATCTTTTACTTTCATATTTATGCACTCGTAGTGCCAACCGTTGTCTGCGGTTGCAGATAAAAGTTCTTTTTTTTTAAATTAATTAATTTCTTTGCGAGAGATTATGGTTTCGTGCAGATAGGGGTTCTTACATCCTTCCCTCTGGGGTTTGATGCTTCCTATAATACCAATATTTAAAAACATATATAATCAATCCCATAATCATTAAAGCAGTTATGAAATATCCCCAAGTTCAGGCTAATAAGCCTTTATAATAAGTGGTTCTTTCCACTTCCGTCTAGGTAAGTCTTTTTTTCCGGGGAGCGATTTATTGTTCATTTCTTAGTAACACGAGTTTGCAAATATAATTACAGTTCTATGCGCTATGATGCGCAAACAAAAATCACACTACGTCTATGCGCTACGCGCTACGTGTACTCAAGGGTTTTCAAAAACCTGAGACAAGTTTTTTTTGCATAATACTAGGTTTAACTGTAGTAATTCGCATATTCAAGGTTTATCCTTTTCTAAAAGAATATATATCTTTTTTTTTCAAAACTATATTCAACAATAGCTAAATTTGTAGCTTGAGAATCAGTTTGAAAAAGCTTGAGATGGAATTTTCTGACTTTTTACCTTCTTGTTTTGCCCTCACCTCAGTAATATCTATTTGGTGCTTGATCAGCATAAAAAGCGTCTGGTAGGTTCAACAGCAGTTTTGCTTGTGATTCTGTTCAATCTAATAGGTTTATTAAGAACACGAGACAAAACAATATATTATGTATATCTACACCTTTTATTTGTAGCTAAAATCTACCCATAGGCTCTTCCCTTTAGTAAAAAGCTGTTTCTTTTCAAAGGAATACATGCTTATCTTCATATTCCTTTTTTTTACGTACGGTAGTTTTTTTTTAAGACATATAATCGAATATAACTGTTTTCGCTTTAACTTCCCAACTTTAAGTTGTATTATCTTAAATTTCGACGTCCGCTTGTGTCCTTTTGTCAACCAATTTATTTTACTTCACGTCAGTTTTTATATATTTTTAACTTTATAATTTTTTTTCTTTTTTTTTGATATTTCATTTAAGAATATGTGTTTTTTCATTTCTTTTACGCTTTTTAAGTAAGATGTATCTTTTTTTTTAAAGCATTTATTTATATATTAAATGTTCTTTTTAAATAACCTTATATGTTTTTACGCTGATTGCCATTTATGATCAAATTCATTATCTCCATATTTCTAAGAGGTGGGAGGGGGGTGTCTAATTTTTGCAAACGTTATTTTTTTTTGAAATTATCCATATTTTTTATTCTAAAGTTTTTGTGTTAGAAAATTAATGAAGTTTTTAAGCTAATTTTTTTTAACACCTAATTAAGTTTTGCCTTGCATTTGTTAGTTCTCATTTCTTCCTTAAAATGCAATTTTTACGATACATTGGTTGCCAATTTTATCCTAGCTTTAATTACTAATTTATTTGCCAAAGAAGAGAGGCAATAATTCTCTTGCAAGGCTAAATAACTTTGAATTTGGTGCTCCGTATCTGCGGTTCATTGATAAGCTTGAGTCTGGGAGAATTGCAAGAATGCATTTATCTTCATTATTGCGAGTTTTTTGTTTTGAAAGGTTATATTTTATTTTCAATTCGTTTTCTCAGATCCAATACATCGCTACAGTTAAAATTATTATCTTGAACTACTGTGGTTTTCTTGTCGACGATGGGGTTAATTTTTGGCTGATTTTTAATGGATTTTGTCGTTGGCTTTTACCTCCTGGTAAGTTTTTTTTAAGTTATAATTTTTTTTCGCTTTTTTTTTACTTTACCTAGCGCCCTTTTTACTTTCTAAGCTTAGACTAATTTTTTCTTAAACCTTTATAGCGGTTCTTTAAAATTTCTTTTTTTTTCTTTTCACCATTTGTAACTAATAAAAAAAATATTCTCTTAGACTATAACTAATTATAATAAGATTACAGCGAGCTTTTACATGTCCGGATTAATGTAAACTCTCGCTGTATTTTCCTATTATTATTTTTTTTTAATTTCTTCAAAACTTTTTTTTTTCAATTCGACTGAAAATGTCAGCTCAGAGGGTCAGAGGTTAGTATACGCTTTGCGTAAACTTAACAATGAGAAACCAGCAGTTAATGACCTCAACTCCAAATTTGCTAGCTTCCAATGACCCTATTTTAGTAAAATAACCTTCGTTTCATTTTTTTTTTATTATCCCCCCCTTCAAACATATGTTTGAAAGAAAACTTGATGTTATCTATGTACCGATTATAAAAGAAAATATAGATATTTCTTTAGTGGCTTTTATACTCGTTTGATTTTTATTTAATATTGTTTTTGTTATTATTGTTTTATTCAAATATTAATCTGCTGGGGGCTGCCCTTGTTCTGCCTTTCTTGTTCTGCCCTTTTTTTTAAAGATATATAAGCGAACATAACTGTTTTAAGCCGCATCCTTGTTTCTTTTTTTCTCTGTCTCTAGGACTGACAATTACTCTTTTACCCTCTTTTTGTGCATCGTCTGTTTTACTTGACCCCAAGTTGCTTATACATAATATTAGTAGTTTCTCTGATATTAGGACAGTTTTATGAATTTTTTTAATTTAAATTTTCATTAATAATTGAATTTATCTGTGTGATGTGGATTATATACAATTTATTTTTTTTGTTTTAGCAATACCTTGATTAAATTACATGTAACATTATTGGCTTTAAAATTTTCATACATATTTTTTTCACATATTTCAATAACATAAGCCATTTGGCTATGTAGCACATTTTCTAGGCCTAAATTAAGTTCTGTTTTTATCTCACTTTCGATGATTTTGTCGTAGTCTGTAGTTTCCAAATATCAGTTGATCAAGTATGATTTGGTTTCTGATGGTATTAGGATATAATTGAACTGGCTTTGAAATTCGCTACTTTCCCAAAATACGTCAAAGAAATGATTGAGAAATGGAACCAAAAGGATGTTATGAAAAATTTGATTTCCAAAAAAAATACAGCTAAGACTGTATCTAAAATAAATATTCCCATTAGTATGCATATAAAGCATATATTTTTACATATATAGTAGAAAGAAAAACTCAATTTTGTAAAGTTTAATTCCTTTCCTTTTTTTTCTCTCTTTTAATTACTCCAAAAATAATATCTCGCTTAAATCGAAATGTTATGTTTCTTGCTGGATCCTTCTTTTCAAACTTAATACTTAACTGATTATTTTACAAAAAAAAAATTAATACTTTGACTCGAGGTCAAACATTTGCATATAACATTACATCACTAGTTAAAATTTAAAGTAAATTAAAAACATAGTATATGCACAAACATTGTGTAATAAACTTAAACAAGCATTGTTAAGTAACAAAACTTAGATATAACATTTATCAAAAAATACATTTGATTAAAGTTTTAAAAGTTATTTTTAAACACTATATAGTAATTTAAATATACACAAAGCATTTTTTTTTCAAAGTAAATTTCCCAAAAAGCAACACTAAAATGTGTTATAACTCTCTTTTTTCCATTAGCATAACGTTCAAATTACCAATTTAATTACAATCAAAAGTATTACTACTGTCATAGCAAAGAATTCGCTTCACTATTTATCGCATCTTTTACTTTCATATTTATGCACTCGTAGTGCCAACCGTTGTCTGCGGTTGCAGATAAAAGTTCTTTTTTTTTAATTAATCAATTTCTTCGCGAGAGATTATGGTTTTGTGCAGACAGGGGTTCTTACATCCTTCCCTCTGGGGTTTGATGTTTCCTATAATACCCATATTTAAAAACATATATAATCAATCCCATAATCATTAAAGCAGTTATGAAATATCCCCAAGTTCAGGCTAATAAGCCTTTATAATAAGTGGTTCTTTCCACTTCCGTCTAGGTAAGTCTTTTTTTCCGGGGAGCGATTTACTGTTCATTTCTTAGTAACACGAGTTTGCAAATATAATTACAGTTCTATGCGCTATGATGCGCAAAAAAAAATCATACTACGTCTATGCGCTACGCGTTACGTGTGCTCAAGGGTTGTCAAAAACCTGATTCAAGTTTTTTTTTGCATAATACTAGGTTTAACTGTAGTAATTCACATATTCAAGGTTTATCCTTTTTTAAAAGAATATATATCTTTTTTTTCAAAATTATATTCAACCATAGCTAAATTTGTAGCTTGAGAATTAGTTTGAAAAAGCTTGAGATGGAATTCTTTTACTTTTTACCTTCTTGTTGTGCCCTCACCTCAGTAATATCTATTTGGTGCTTGGTCACCATAAAAAGCTTCTGGTAGGCTCTACAGCAGTTTTCCATGTGATTCTGCTCAATCTAATATGTTTATTAAGAACACGAGGCACACTAAAATATTATGTATATCTACACTTTTTATTTGTAGCTACAATCTTCCCATAGGCTCTTCCCTTTAGTAAAAAGGTGGTTCTTTTCCAAGGAATATATCCTTATCTCCATTTCTTTTTTTACGTACGGTAGTTTTTTTTAAGACATATAAGCGAACATAACTGTTTTCGCTTTAACTTCTCAACTTTAAGTTGTCTTGCCTTAAATTTTGACGTCCACTTGTGTCCTTTTGTCACCCAATTTCTTTTACTTCCCTTCCGTTTGGCTATATTTATAACTTGAACCCTTTTTTTCTTTTTTTTCAATTTTTCAATGGAGCCTAAGGGTTTTTTCTAGTCTTTTCTGCTTTTTCAGTAAAATATATCTTTTTTTAAGCCTATATTTATATATCCCATGTTTTTTTCAATAACCTTATATGTTTTTATGCTGATTACCCTTTATGATCAAATTCATTATCTCCATATTTCTATGAGGTGGGAGGGGTTGTCTTATTTTTGCAACCTTTATTTTTTTTGAAATTATTAAAATTTTTTCTTCTAAAGTTTTTTGTGTTAGAAAAGTACTGAAGTTTTTCAGCTAATTTTTTTAACACTTAATTAAGTTTTGCCTTGCATTTGCTAGTTCACATTTCTTCCTTAAAATGCAATTTTTACGATATATTGGTTGCAAATTTTATCCTAGCTTTAATTACTATTTTATTTGCCAAAGAAGAGAGGCAATAATTCCCTTGCGAGGCTAAATAACTTTGAATTCGTTGCTCCGTATCTGCGGTTTATTGATAAGCTTGAATCTGGGAGAATTACAAGAATGCATTTATGTTCATTACTGTGAGTTTTTTGTTGTGAAAGGTTATATATTTTATTTTCAAATAAAAAGTGGATACGTTTAGTTTCTATTAGGTTTTCGACGGCTTGGGATTTGGGTGTTTAGATTGGCACAGGTGAAAACCAATTGTTTAAACTAGGGATCTCCTGTGCCAATTCGTTATCTCAGATCCAAAATATCGCTAGAGTAAAAATAATTATCTTGAACAACAAGGGTTTTCCTGCGATGATGGGGTTAATGTTTGGCTGATTTTTAATGGAGTTTGTTGCTGGGTTTTACCTCCTGGTAAGTTTTTTTTTTAGGTTATAATTTATTTTTTTCGCTTTTCTTTTCCTTTACCTAGCAGTCTTTTTACTTTCTAAGCTTATTCTAAGTTTTGCTTAAACCTTTATAGCACTTCTTTGAAATTTCTTTTTTTTTCTTTTCACCATTTGTAACTAATAAAAAAAATATTCTCTTAGACTATAACTAATTATAATAAGATTACAGCTAGCTTGTACATGTCTGGATTCATGTAAACTCTCGCTGTATTTTCCTATTATTACTCTTTTTTTTTATTTCTACAAAACAATTTTTTTCCAATTTGACTGAAAGTGTCACCTCAAAAGAGTCAAAGGTTAGTAGACGCATTGCATGTACTTAGCAACGAGAGACCAGCAGTGATTTAGCTCAACTCCAAATTTGCTATCTTCCAATGACCCTATTTCAGTAAACTAACCTTTTTCGTTTTTTTTTATCCCCCCCCCCTTCAAATATATATTTGAAGGAAAACTTGATGTTATCTATGTACCGATTAAAAAAGAAAATATAGATATTTCTTTAATGGCTTTTATACTCGTTTGAATTTATTAATATTTTCTTTTTTTGTTATTATTGTTTTATTCAAATATTAATCTGCTGGGGGCTGCGCTTGTTCTGCCTTTCTCCGTTTCCTGGTCCGAGTTCTGGACTCCAAATTTTTGCTTTTATTCTTTTTAATATTGGCAAGTTTTTCCGTGGTTCCTATAATGTGGTTTAAAAGGCGCTGAGTCCGAGTGCTGTTTTGTTTCTTCGTCAAATATCTTCAGTCTTTGTTTCTCTTGATTTTTGGCCTTTTTCATAAGTGTTTTAGCAACTTGTGTGACTGACAAAGGAACTTCTTGCTGCCCCTTTGGTTTCTTTACTGTTCTCCATAATTTTTCTCTCAAAGGTTTTCTTGACGATCTCCCAGGTTTAGCTATATCGATTTCTGTTGAAGAATTTTCGGTGTCACATTCTGTTAGCTCGCGTCTGGTAGATGGCGTTTGTTCCAAAAGCAATTTTTGCGCTACGACTGTAGGTGAGTCTAGCGTATGAAAATCTGATAATTCTTTGGTTTATTCCAATTTTTCTTCCTCTTTGAATCTAACCTCTGGTTTATTATGTCTTAAACCAGTATGTTGTGTTTGAGGCTCTTCTATGTCGCTTTAATTGCTTGTATCCGATGCATATTGTACTTTTGTTTTTTTCTCTTGTTTGTTGTGGAAAGATTGCTTCCAAGACTGGGCTAAATATTCCTTCCACTTCTCCCAACTGTTGTGGTCGTTAAAAAGGTCATAAAATTCATATGGTCTTCTGATATATACTGGTGAGATCGTGTCTTTAATTTCTTCCCAGGACCAGGACAGAAGGAAATATGCATTAGCAAATGCACAAGAATTAGAAGAATGTGTCTCGTTCAAAAACATGGTCTGCCAACTAACGGTACCTATTTACTATGTAAAAATTGGATCATGTATGTTGGATATTTTTCTGAAAGAATCCCAACAAGAGGACATCGCAAGTGCATGTGAAGCCCTAATTTGCAAATGCAAAAGAATTAAAAGAATGCGTCTTGTTCAAAAACTTGGTCTACCAACTAACGCTACCTATTTACTATGTAAAAATTGGATCATGTATGTTGGATATTTTTCTGAAAGAATCCCAACAAGAGGACATCGCAAGTGCATGTGAAGCCCTAATTTTGAACACAAAACGAGAAATATTTATCAATCTAAGGAATGATCTATGGTTATTTAGTGTATATAAAATGACAGTTGGAAGCATTTCTTGCCACAATAATACCGAGAAAATTGAGCCAAGCTACCAAACCAAACTATTATTACATGATGTGGGAACCGTAACAATCAAAGAAGGTTGCCGTCTGGTGACTAAAGAAACAACTGTGCAGACACCATTAATAACAACACGCATGAACATGATAAGCAAAAAAGTATAAATTTCAGAGAATAAATCTGTCATTCACAATTCCAAATATAAATGATGAGGAAATAAAAAACTCTATCTGGGCAAAAATAGATAGAGTAAAAGGCAGAGTACCATTGACAAAAATATAAGAGGCATTGGATTCCCAGATATCACTCGTCACAAATGAAGACCAGAGACAAAAATATGTTGAGAACCAGTATGGACCATTCTGACCAAGCTCATGGTACAATATTATTATAACAATATTTTTGGTATTTCTTGTTTCGTTTACAATAAAAGCCCTACTAACTTTGAATTATGATAGGCTCTTAAAGCTACGCAACAAAAAACCCAAACATGAAGAAATGAATGCACAAGAAATGCATCTATTAAATCCATCAGCTCCTGACGATAATTAAGCCTTACAAACTAGGGGGATATTACATTATACAAGAAAGATGAAAGGTCCTCTCTTGTAATTGCCAATATCCAAAACCTACTGTAATTAAATATTGTTAAGGCACTGTTTAAATAACATACATCAACAATAAAGAAGGCACCAAAAGTTATGCAAATGAAGACCTTCAGTATAATCAAGTTGTAGTAATAAAATTTCTGAATACAATCTTGTGTTTTTTTGGTAAAACCTTGCTTTTATTCCACCACAACAATGTAATAAGTGGTGAAGACTTTGCTTATATGAACCTATGCATTTTTTCAATATTATTGAATTATTTTATACCTTTTTTTATGCGCTAAGTAACATTTTATTGAACACGAATCTGCCTAGAATTTTTGTTACAGGAACTGGCATACCACAAAAATGCCAATATGGTCTTATAAATGTAATATACATTGTCATAATTCGTTGACCGCCGGAAAAACCCAAGAAGATACATTGTCGATATTTCCCAGTCACGTTGATCATCACCACAAACGGCACCTGAGTAACCCATTCATCATAAAGAAACACCCGCAATTTGATTCCAATTCTAAGAAACACAAAAATTCATCCATTTAAATCATGTTGTTCCCCATCTTATAAAGAACTTAGAAGACAAAGAATAAATCAATAAAGAGGTATATCCTTCTCAGCAGAAGATTACAAACTCACTATATTCCTCCAATTAGAAAAACGTATACCAGATTAAAGAAGTCGTTGTGAAGTGTTATTTTATGGTATTTGGGTGTTTTAAACATAAACCAAATCTCCTAAACAGTAACTCGTTTTATTTTCGCTTGTTCTGTCATACTTTTCTTTTTGTTCTGTTTTCGCATCTTCCAGATTGTCTTTAACTTGTTCCATAGCTTTTTTGATTCGCATCACCATTTCTTGCTTATATTGGTCTAAGTTGTAATATATTCTGTCATTTTGTATTTCATTTAAACAAATTCTGGGATCTCTTATATGTTGCAAGAAAATGGTGTTTCTTTTAAGGAAATGGAAAAAGCCACATTAATCTGAAAGAGTAAAAATGGTTTATGTTCATCCCATCTTTATTTTCCTCTCTTGAATATATTCCCAGCCTATAAGCTAAATCTCTATACTTAGGTTAAAACCTTCCATTGGCGGCGGCAAGGTAAGACGAGGTAAACCATCGTCTAACCCCAGATATTCTGTAATTTCGTCTAATCATTTGGCTCTAAAACATGTCCCATTGTCGCTAAGTAAAACTCTAGGGAAAACCCCGTGTTTCAAAAATATGCCTTTGACCAAAACTTTCGCAATGGTTTTTGTCTTTTCATCTTTAATTGGAAAAGCGTATGAATATGAATTAAAAAGGTCTACTTTGGTTAGTACAGACCTGTTTCCTTTCCTGGAAACTGGTAAACTTCCCCGGATCGCCAAACTTCTATTGACATTATTTCTCTGATAGCTGGAGGGGTAGGGTATTGACCTAATTAAGCCCTAGGGTTCTTCGGTGGTGACTTTTGTTTGGCACACTCTTGGCAGATTTGTATAAAAACTTTTACTTTGGAGTGTACTTTTGGAAAATAAAAATTTCCCTTTAGTCTCCCCATAGTTTTTGCTTTGAAGATGTTTGTTTCTGCTTGTCTGATGTTTGTTGTCCGGCTGGTTTTTCTTGCTGCTCCCAGCTTTTATTTCTGACGGGATAATGTCCTGAATGTCGACTGGAACACATAATTGTTCAGCTTCATCCTGTACCATGTACAACGTTTACTTTAAAATATGAAAAGTTTACTTTATTCTAAATATATTTCCGATGCAGATTAAACCTTAATTAAGTTTGAAATTCCGTTTCAAACTGCCATTTATAAATCAGCCAAATATCCCTTCGAAAAGCACCAAATAAGAGATGATTAAATTCGAAAAATTCCAAAGGTACTTTTGTTGTACTCTGTAGAGATTTGCATTCTTTGTTCTACAAAACAAAAGGCTCTTGAAAATTTTAGACGCTATTGACAGATTTCAAAGGCGAAAAAACTACGGGCTTTTTACAAGCATAATGCTAAAGAGATGGATTGGAATTTCACAAAAGTATTAGACAGACAGAGTAGGACATTGTCTAAAACTTAGTTTGAAGTTTTTATTAGAAATGTGGGTATTTAGTGATTAATATTGCGAAAAAACTATTGGGTAGTTTTAGATGTATAATGTTTTATTTTGTCAGCATAAGACTAAAGTGGCGGGTCCTCCGAAAGAAGATGGGCCAATTGTAAAATAGTAATTATTGCTCAGAAGCAGAGTTCACACTATATAGCAGTGAAGAAGTGTTTTTCGTATCATCATTATTGTCATAATCATAGTCATATTCATTCGGGTACGATCATTGTTCTTGTCATTTGCTTACTGAAGTTCGATGCTGTATGTTTAATCATGTAAGTCTAATAAACCTATTAATTTTCTATTTTTACAGTTTTATTTTATATGTTCGTTTCTAGTTTTTGAGAGTAGCCTTCTAGTTCGAATGCTGTCCATTGGTACGCTCCCAGGAATCTGATAACCTTATGAAGAATTATTACGGGACTTATTTGACTAGCTCCCTATTTCAAACTCCCCCCCCCCCCCATAACATTTGGCGCAGCTTAAATGCCACATTTGGCAGAGTCAAAACGTAACGTCTGGCACGGTTGTAATTTCGGATTGTAGACTCTCTGACCAAGTTGGTCACTTCACAAGGAAAGTCAAATTCATTAGTTAACTCATTTTTATTTCTCCCAGTAGGGGGTAGCGCGGTCCATAACGCAACAGATAACGCCACACCAAACGCCACAAATGGCGCGGCCTTAAACTAGGATGAAGTGCAAGAACTAGTGAGGCTACAGATTTCTCAATTTAAAATTTAAAATATTTACTAGATACAGACCTATAACAAAATTTTTTATCATTATATATGTCTAAACCTATTGCCGCTAGGCTACAATAGGGACACCCTTTTAAATATCTCATAGGAGGTAATAGATTTCCCAAACAGGTTAATTAAAAATGATTTATTAAAGTGTTTAATTCCGCAAATTAAACAAAAAAAAAGAAACGCAGGGATGGCAGAAGTGCTAAGTGTATTACTAATTGCGCCAAAGTTAGTCGCAAAAAGTGTAGAATTAATTAAATCTATTCTCCAATATGACGGGCAAACGGACGTTGATGAATTTAATATACAGTTAGCACAATTTGTAGAGTTAACTAGAACTGACCTGAAAATTTTAATAAACATGCTTCTTCTAAGGCTAAAAGGGCAAGCATTAACTTTCGTAAAACAGATTGAAAAGACCGTCGGAGAACATAATAATTTACCAATAAACACAATAGAAAAATTATTAACAGCATTTAAAGACAGGTTTGTTGAGACAAGATCAACAAACAAGCTAAAGCATGAACAATAAGCTTCGATCATACACAGAACGTACAAGAATATCTGCATAACATACGAATCTCAGTAGAAGCCAAGTATGGCAAAGGCTCAGGAGATTTATACGAAAAAGTTATACTAAATGCATTTTTGCAAGGCCTTCCTCCAAAATTATATAGGATGGTAATTTCAAAAAATTTCCAAACACTAGATCTTGCAGTTCAGGAGGTAGGACGAATGATAGAAATTGATATCATTCTAGCAAATCATAGCAAGACAAAGATAGATAGCATAGGCGAATCAAAACCAAGCCTAACTTCCAAGGGTGACAAAGAATACCCAAATTTATTTTCAAGGGATAGATCCCCATTGCCGCAAAGAACCAGAACACAAGAAACCGCCAGGCAAAAAACAGTACGTTTTCAGCTTATAAAACCAAACAATTATGAAAGTAACCCAGTAATAAGATGTTATAACTGTAATCGCGTTGGACATATCGCGAAAGAATGTCGTTTTAGAAATGGAATGGCGACATCATTTAATGGTGAAACCACCAGAAATACACGATATTGCGGGACTGATTTGTTAGGGAGAATAAATTTTCCTGGCAGGGGCGCACAAGGGTACACTCAGGACGCAACATTCCCACAAGACCCTCAAGTCCACCAACCAGCACCTAATAACGTATATCGACAGAACTCGTATAACTCTCCCCCCAGTAGACAAAATAATTATCGGCCGACGGGAAACGCAAATTTTTCAAACCGACGGCAAATAGTTAACTGGCCCACGAGAAATGAAAATTTCTCAAGCCGAAGGCACTTGCAGTCAGCACCAACAGCCGGCGCAACTGCCAGATATACAAGTTATCGCAATAATACGTGGCAAAGGAGAATAAATGTGAATCAATTAGATGCGCCTATGGAACCTCACGTATCTGAACCTCCGTCACAAGCACTTATGTACGAAATAAATTCCCAGGGAAACGCATTAGGCCCCTTAGAAGAATAAATTGGACCCAGAAGGGGCCTCGAATATTTTACAGGTCCAAACCCATAGTAGTACCGTCCTTCAGTGATAATAATAATAAGTTACCTATACTAAATGATTTTTGTGTGGCAAATGTCTACTTTAAAGCTTTAGTTGACAGTGGTGCAACAGTTAACATTATAAACTCAGGCATATTTAATATGTTGCCTCCGCATATCAAGCGACAGAGAAATGTCAATAATCCAAACTTAACCAGTGTAACAGGTCATAAATTAGACGCAAAAGGCTCAATTAGCCTTGACATGAAAAGGGATAATAGAATTTTCCCGACAAATTTTATAATATGTAATAATTTTCCACATAAAGCATCATAGGCGCAAACTTTTTAAGGTCAAATAAAATATTGTTAGATGTAGCAAACAAAAGGCGTATATACCCGGATAAGCCAGAGAGAGGAATCTCTACATAAAGAAATATTCATCGAAATTGCAAAGATGTAACAGTTAATAAAATTTCCGACGGCATGGTGCCACAATCCGTTGAACCTTATGTCTCGCTACAAAGAGGACGGGACATAACTAGAAATCCATTTGCTTATTCCGAGCGATATCGGAAAGAGAGAGTAAATGTAGATAATAAGTGGATTGAATTTGCGAAAATAAAAATTGGAGATATGCAACAGTATAGGTCAAAAGAAATCAAAGAGATAGTGGAATTGTGGAAAAAAGTAGGGAACCCTAATGGATTTCAGACGCAGCCAATGTTATTGTCGGATAATACTAGTCTAAACTTAATAGACAATGAAGATAAAGAAAAATGTTATAGGTTTGCAATACGAAAAACAAAAATTCCTCCCGGGACAATGCAAAGGATCCAAATATCACAGATGGTTGAACCAGTTGATAGCAAATCCGAAATATGGTTTGCCATCCCATCAAAAGAAATTCCCGAAAATTTGTTTTGTGAAGAACAAATTATATCTTATGACAAAGGAGAAGGTTTTATTTGGGTGACTAATAACCATGAAAATGATACTATTACAATAAAAAAGGGAACATGTTTAGTCCAAATCCAGATTATTTCAGAAAATGACTTAAATAAGTGGGAAAATTATAAAAGAAACTTAGTTAATGGCATTAAAACCTCAATTAATAAATACTCCCTAACTAAACCGCAATTTTTAAACAAGTTTAATATGGATCATATTACTGACGTGGAACTCAAAAAGAAATTATTTGAATTATTATGGAATTTTAGGGATGTATTTTCCGCGTCTGAAGATGATATAGGATTGATACCCTTCTACGAACACTCAATTTTAACAACCGGCAACCCCGTCGCGAAACAGCCATATCGGGTACCGTATAAACATAAAGAGTGGTTAAAAAATAAAATTCATGAGTTAGAAAAAAAATGAGATTATACGCCCTAGCATAAGTCAGTATTCAGCTCCAGTGATTTTAGTCCCAAAAAAGAATGGCGATATGAGACTTGTGGTCGATTATAGAGCTCTTAATAAGCAAGTAGTTAGCGATAAATTTTCCTTGTCAAGAATAGACGAGATCCTTGACTCTATTTCAAGCAAAAACAAATTTTTTACTTCTCTGGACCTCACTGAAGGCTACAATCAGGTGAAAATAGCCAAGAAAGATGTCAATAAAACTGCTTTTTTACAAGCGAATGTGGTTCATATGAATATTTGAGAGAACCATTCGGACTTAAAACGAGTTCAAGCGCGTTATGTAGACCCTTATTGTATTTATTAAGAGGATTAAAGAATATCATTCATTTCGTTGATGATGTTATATGCGGGGGAGAAAATGTGGAGCAGCATCTAGCAAAATTAGCTAAAGTGTTTGAGAAATTCAGACAGGGTAATTTGAAATTCAGTCCGGGAAAATTAGATTTATTGCAACCAAAAATTAAATTTTTAGGAATGGTAGTAACATAAGGAGAGATATTGCATGATTCACATAAAATAAAATGTGTTGAAAATCTCAAACACCCCAGAACTATGAAGGAACTGAGAGGAATTTTAGGCCTCACTGATTACTTTAGAAAATTTGTGCGAAATTAAGCCCAAATTGCGAAACCACTCACGGAATTAACCAAAGGAAACTCCCAAAATGTTGCCTGGTCTCAGGAAGCCCAAACCTCTTTAGACCGTCTCAAAAAGAAACTCACCTCGGAACCCATATTAGCACTTCCAGATTTCGAGAACAGAATGTTCGTGGTTACGACTGATGCCAGTTCAAAGGGCATCGGCGCTATACTTTCGCAAATAATTCCGGTAGAAAACCCTAAACCTCTGGAGGATACATCTAAAAAAAAAGTGATAGAAAAAGTTATATGTTATTCAAGCAGAACCTTAACAAAGGGCGAAAGTAATTATTCTGTATAAAATGGGCGAAAGTAATTATCCAAGCACTCCATCAATTGGATAAATTTAGACATTATTTGATTGGTAGAAAATTCATGCTACGCTCAGACCACAAAAGCTTGCAGTACCTGCACACATTTAACAACCCCACGGGAATTTTAACTAGGTCGATTATGAAAATCCAAGATCTCAATTATAATTTTGAATATTTAAAAGGCAAACAAGACGCGGCATGTGATTTATTGAGTAGGTTTCCGGAAGGTGTACCTTTGGAAACCGAACGGAAGGAAGTTAATGCTATTAATAACAAGATTAAAAGTAAGAAAAACAAAATTAAAGACTCAGTGAAAGAAAATAAGGTTAATTACTGTCCCTTTTCTTTAGAAAAAATGAAAAGAAATCAAGAAAAACATGAAATGTGTTTAGCACTTATTAATTTTTTTTTGAATGATGATACGTTGCCAGATAAATTCAAAGCTCTTGGAAAAGAAATAGATAACTTTTACTATGATTTCGATGAAGAGATACTGTGTAGAATCGTGACTTCTGAGACAAATAGAAACCAAACTACAATAATACCTGTATTACCCCAAAATTTAATAATACCTGCTTTCGAATATTTTCATTCGGATATTGGTGGACATTTGGGAATAACAAAAACTTTCCATAAATTAAAACAATGTTTCTATGTGCGGTCGGCATTAACAAAACTTAAGGAATTTATCAGTACATTTGAAGCATGTAACTTGAAGAAGAGTCCCCAAGCTAACCCTAACCCCCCTATGGGAGGAGTCCCGGTGGCGAGAGACCCTTTCGATATCGTCTCATTCGACCTATATAGAACAAGTGGAGGTTTACTTGTTTCTAACAGGGGCCATACTTGTATTTTTTCAGTCATAGATCACTTTTCTGGATTTACCTTTGCAAAGGCTTTAAAAAATCAAAGCGCTTATGCCACAAGTAAGGCGTTAGCGAAATTATTTTTAAAATTTGGCATCCCACACAAGGTCATAAGTGACAATGGAAGTAACTTTGTTTCAAAAGTAACAAAAGACCTAATGAAATTTCTGAACATAGAAAAGTTAGTGACATCTCCTTATCATCCACAAGCTAATGGAAAAATAGAGAATAGGCATAAAATATTTTCGAATGTACTAAGTATTTACACTAAAGACAAAAGGAACGATTGGGACCAATTCTTACCCTATTTAACTAATATAATCAACACCGCCTATTCTGAAACAACTAAGGACAACCTTTTTCACTTACTCTTTGGTCGTGATTTTAGAATCCCATATGATGAAATTATAGAGTCCCGGCAATGTTACAATAGCTCAGAAGATTATAAACAACGACCCTTAAATAGGATGAGAAAACTTATAAAATTGTAAGACAAGAGTTGAAAAAATGCAAAATAAAATCAGGAACTAAGAAACCTACCCACAGTCAAAGAAAACATTAATTTTATGATAGGAGACTGTATGTACCTGAAAAATGAATCAAAGACAGAAGGCAAGAAACTCTAATAAATATTCCGGACCGTACAGAATAATCAAAAGGTAAGATAATAATTTTACATTTAAGATGGTGAACCCCGACAATAGAAAAACCTATAAGGCACATGTTAGCCGAATAAAAAGGGCCAAATTTGCCGAAAAATGGGTATCGTATCCCTCATCCACTGAATCCTCAGACGCAGAAGATGACCCCCCTAAGTCAAGATTAGCAGAGCTAAAACCTTTTAATCTCAAACAAGACTATTTCTAAAATGAATTTGATCAAGAGAACTTCGAAGAATTCTTGGCTATGAAAAACCTAGTTATTCCAAAATGAGAATCCCTAATACCATTGAGAATAAAAACGCCAAAAACCCCAAAAAGTTCATCGTCAGAGAGTGCAGGAGAATTAGACTATACGATATCTCCTAAAACAAAATTTTTCCCTGATAAAATTTCGACTCCTTGTCCCCCCAAAAGATTTCCAGACGATATGGTTTCCCCCGCCACTCCAATAGAGAGACCCCTGTCACTGCAGGAGGAATGGAACAGAGCAGTAGAAACCCCGGGTATCATTGTAAAGAAAACTTCTCCTAAGGATTCAATTAGGACAAATCTGCGAGAAGCAATGGATCTTATAAATTATCCCATAAAAACTAGGCAAAGTACATTGCCTCGGATTCAAACCCCCAAGGACGACCGGGAAGGACAATTCCATGACATAACCGTATCTAAAGCCAAACCCACACAATCGACTTCATGGAGGAAAACACTAATGCAATAAGTGCCCCATCCCCCTGAAGACATGGCATTTAAACAATGGAGAAACCCCGCAAAGACTTTCTATTCCTCCCAGAGTTCTCAAGAATCCTTCAAATCTCCCGAGTTGAAAACGCAAAGCGAGGAATTAGAGAATAAACCCTCTACCTCCAAAGGAGTAGAGATTTACGAAGGAAGGGCAGGTGATACCTCCAGAACCCGAAGGGCCACCTTCAAAAGTTCTAATGTGTAATCATCGGAATCTAATTCCGAAGAATCGGACGGCGAATATGACCATATGATAGGTAAGGAAATAGGGAAATCAAAACCAACTTCAGCGACCGCACACGCAAAAGAAACAAAATTGAAGGGGCAAGAATTTTTGAAAAGACAATATAAGAAATTTGACCTCATATCACTAGCCAAACCAAAAAGGAAAAAACCGCAAGAAACAGAAGAAAAAGTAACAACACAGTCAGGCAGAACGGTCAAAAAACCTGACAGATGGAAATATTCCTAATAAATGTCAAGTAAATTATTCGTGGAGTAGGGAGGTTGTGTCCGCAACCTTCAATAAGTTAGTTCTTTTTGTTACTCGTTGATGGGGATGGATTTCAAATTTCTTGTAAAGATCAACTTGTGATCATCATAACAGAATTAGTAATATGCAAATAAATTTAACCAAGTAAACAGTGAAAAAAAAATGTCCTTTCTTCCTGATCGAACTAAAGTGGGAAGCTCGTGGTTGGCCGATGGTGACAAATAGTGTTTTTAGGTCCTATTTAGCACATTCTGCCTACCGGGTGGCTGCCTTACGAAAATCAACTATGCCCCTGTAAATGTGAATTAATCAATTGAATAACCAAAAATATACCCAGTAATTACAATTGATGACAGACTCCATGTCGTGGGGAGTCCAAGTTCTGTTTCAATGACGAACGGTGTTTTATAAGAGCTCGTTGGAGAAAAGGTGCCTATACTCCTCCGTGGAATTCAACTTATAATCCTACAAATTAATGTAAAGTCAATATGCCCAAGTTGTTAAAAGTACACCCCCCAACAAACTAAACGCGGTCTCCTCCCGGAGTTCCCTGTGGGAAAATTAACCCATGTCCTAACCAAGATGGATATCATCCACACCAAGAAATTACCAGCATAGGAGTGTTAAATTGTAGACAAAATATTTTCAGATATATAAAATGGCAACAGAATCAAAGCCCGTATGTAAAGCGAAAGTAGATACTTAATTCAATACAATAATGAATATAAAGGAGAAGGTAACAAGTTTATAACCCATGATACTTGCCAACAAACAGGGGAAAGAGATGTATCTAAATGAATTGGATTTAACCTATAATTTTAAAGGATCTGCTCCACACCCTTATAAGTACGGATTAGCACTCGTGAACGACCCCCTAAATATCGCCCAGCTAGAGGGGAAGTTAAAACAAGATATAGAAAAAGAAGTGCAAAACAACTTGGTTGTTTGCAGTTATTAATAAGACGTTTGCAAAGGAATCTTAACATTAAATATTTCTATTCTAAAGGACCCACGCAAACAGACCTTTTACTCCTTGATAAATGTAGAGCTTCAAAAACCTCTTATAGTATAGAGAAGAACCCCCAATGTGTTAAGTATGAAGGCATACATCATCCCCTATCGGAGATTCAATACTACAAACAATTTTTATTTGACCCGGAATCAGAGGAATACAAATCCCTAGGTAGTAAGCTATTTTTGAAAAGTATGAAAACACGTCAAAGAAAAAAGATGCATATAAAGATAACAGTAGGAAAATCATAAGAAGAGTCTAAGCTGTAAATTTAGCAAAAGAAATACATACCAGCTATAATCATCATGGAATCCTCCATGTTGGAATTATCATAGCTTTACCCCTAAGTCATTATTAATTAAAATTAAGATAAAAACCTTCTAGAGATCTCCTGACTTATGATTATTACTCATATTTATAACCTTAACCGAACCACAGTAAAACGGACCTAATAATTTCATCAGTCTCTACTTTGAAAAATCAGAAAGAGATGACACGTTCGGAATGTTGCTAGCCTCTTTAGGTAGATAATTTATTTACAAAGAAAATGAAGAAATTTTCTAGTTCCCCGCAACTGAAGAAACCATAATTACTGTTAGATACAAAAAATTATAATTACCGGTAGTGCCCTACGTATAAAAAATGAAATAGCCTAAATAATGTAAATAATTTCTTAAGCAAATATACATTAATAAGAGTAGCAGAAGAATTATACTTTGTCACGTTAGATTTACTTCTTAAACCACCTAGAAATTCCCTAGTAGACAGAGTAATCTTAAGAATAGTGGCAAGTTTAGTATATTGTAATTTCATTCCAAGAATAAGGCCCAAAACAATAGAAAGAACCAGACTGGTGGCTAATATGACATTTACAACTCTCTTACATAAGATCCTAATGTTGAAATATCCCCTAATTGCCGAGTTTATTGCAGAAAATCTGTGGCAAACCCATGATGAAGATAGTATCACGACAATATGGACCCTCAAATTTCTTACATTACTAATCGATCGAGGGCATAACTTATTAAATGGAGGACAGTTTCTTGTAAATTTATATAAAATTGATGGAATTTTACGGCATAAGACATAAAATAATATCCAAAACATTGGAAGTTACCACACGAGGCTATAATCACATATAGAAATCGCTCTAAACCTTTAGGAAGAGGACGAAAATTTTGGATCCAAAGTTTTTCCCAATTTTGATATTATTGTACGTGAACAAAAATGTTGTAATGCGTCACATATGCAATTAATTTTTAGGGTAGTGAAAGTTATAAATGATCAACTTTCCCTAGCCGAACAATGTCTTAAGGTAATTCGTGAAAATATGAATAAAAATAGAATAGCGAACACGTTGACTAACCTAGAACTTCCGAATGATCTGTTGGTCTATTTAATGCACATGGACACAAATGAAAACAACGAAAATAACATAGTATTTGAGTTGAAATTCCTAAGCACAAACGTGTTATCATGGGAAGTTCATCGCCTCAATACCATGCTAGCACGATTAGAAATACGTGAAGCACTACCGAAAGATACGGCAATCTTGAAATTGAATATAGATGAGCATGGAAGGAATCATATTTATAAGAAGAATTAAAATGCCCTTACAATAAGACATATCGTAAACCACCCTGTTTTAAAAGTTTACTCCCTTGAAAGTATATATATATAATGTAAATACAATAAATCAAGCAACTTGATGAATTAGGGTATATCCTATGATAAGTTAAACCATACAATTACCTCAACGCTCTCGTGTAAAAAAATAATTTTTGCATTAATGCAGAGCCTAATGATTTTACTTATAATAATGTCAATAAAGTCCTTAAAAGATTGATAACGAAAATAGGCTACCAGTGTATTTTTGTGTATGTTAATTTCTTACTTATTCATATGCTACTTACTGAATAGAATACAAAAAAAAATATTTACGCCCCTTGGCAATTGTTAACTAAGTGTTTGAAGTATATCTCGACCAGTCATAACAGTATATAATCACCAGAGTAAAGATAGAATTTCCTTAACATTTCTAATTTTAAGATGTCGTTCACCAACAAAAACTGTACTATGCTTGTAAACCAGTCTTGTTCAGTAAATGATGTAAAATAGTTCAAAAATTAAATCAACAAAAAATTATTATAATAAGATGGCCCAATTTAAAAAAATTTAAATGTCTTAACAAAAAAAGAAGAACAAATAAAATGAACTTTCCAAAAATAGATAAAATTAATAACAGATTAATTTTAGAAACAAGAAAAAAAGATGAGGCGTAAGAACATCATAATAATCCTCGTTGTTCACGCAGCAGCCCAAGATATTGTAAAACATGGAGTTATATTTAAGCATGAAAATTCGCTCCTAGCAAGCCATAATGCATGGAAAATCTTTATGAAATTTGATCCCAAACCATTTGAAACCTTATTTCAACAAGTGACGAGACAGGAGAAAAATACAATTTAACTCAAGGAATCCATATTTCAATTCCTAAGATCAGATAAAGGATTACAGGCCAGTAAAGTGATGCATGGTAAAGACAACAAGGAATTCCCAGCTCCAACTATCCCAAAACTAAAATCAAAATTTATAGTAGATGATTTTGACAAAAAAATGGCGGAAATAGACATGGCATTGGGAACCGGTAACAGAGAAAATAGACAAAAAAGGTCAACAAATAACGTTGAACGCTTATCGAAGGATCTTACTGCGATGAAAACCATAGAAAGTCCCAAACCATTGACTCCAAGGAAAGGAAAACTTTACGATGGAAATTACGCGATGTTAAATGAACTACCGAGCCTGTGGACTTTCCTCAAGGAATTATGGCAAAACCATGCTGAGAAAAATGTTACGAAGCAAATATTGTCTAAACTCGAAATTTTCAAATACACAGCAAGATAATAGGAAAGAAAACCCTACCGAAAGGAAAGAAAAAGACACAAAAACAACCACGCCAATTTACGAAACACCAGTAAGAGAAATACAATCTTCAATGTCAGAAACTACAACGAACACAGTCCCAGAAATGAGCGCACTTAGTAAACATTCACCTAAAAATT